>NC_054741.1:1722500-1915000 GCF_018143015.1 Lytechinus variegatus | reverse complement strand
AGAGAGGGGGAGGTGTTGAGAAAAACTGCAAATCATTTTTTGGTACCAATGTAATAATCGCACTCCATTTTAGCCATATGTATTGGTTACAAACTTACACGATCGTATATAAAATTCTTACACCCTATATAAGGCCGTAAACATCACTGTTGCATTGCATGTTAATGCGATGACGCTAAATCTGTTTAAAATGCCACAGGTGCATCTGCCGCTTTTCAACAAAGTGCGGACTAGTAGACCACCCCCCCCCCCCCCTCTGTGTTGAGCATTATAATCAAGGTTATAAGAAATTGGCTATGCAAGATGCAAAAAACTAGAACTAAGTTCACATCTAATGCGGATTTCTGATATACACAAGGCTTGAATCCCGAAAGACTAGATTATTCTAAGCGACTTAAAAACCCACCAGGGGTCGATATATCCTAAATGTTATAGGAAGGATATCTCTTAGATCTCCAATAGATGTTTTCTGGTTCCCCTTACACAAAGGTTAGCGATTGATCTTACGCATGATTTTTACGATTGATTGTACACTGAAGTCAATAATCGTAAAAATACCTTTGAAAGACACTCTTGTTCGGCGATTACTAAGCTTTGTGATATGGGCGTCTGGTCTGATCAAGGGAGGATTGTGTGTTCAATGTTTCATTTTGAATCCAATCAGGGCGGCTACCTGAAGCAGAATGTAGACCTATAGGACCAAATCCGCCCAATATAAGTTATATCTTTACCAGTTATAATAGGTATCCATCCCCTCTATGATTACATCGTAACATTTATTCGACATGTTGATGGAACACCATTATTTCTTGAATTTCTGCCAGTTATTTCTCAAGCCTGGGAAATAGATTCCTTTTTTTCTCCGCCAAATACGTGACCTCCGACCTGCCATTTACCGTTTATATCAAATGTGACTTCAATCAAGGATGTAAGTTCATAAAGTGTTGCCTGGAATTTTGAAAAACAGTGTCGTGACAATTACCATTATGGCTCTTCGATGAAATTGAAGCAGATATTTAGTAAACGGAATGTATTGTCTGCACTGGCGGTCGATAAGAGTTCATTCTTGTTGTGGCTCAATGGATAAGTCTCCGGACTTTTAACCACAAGGTCCGGGGTTCAAATCCCACCGCAGCACTCGCGTCCTTTGACGAGGCGTTTATCTGTATTTGCTACTCTTCACACAGGTGTATAAAAATGGGTATAGGAAGGAATTCCTTGAATGCCCGAGCGACTGATCAGTGTGGCCGTGCTAAAACCGGGTAATAGTATGCAATGCTTAGAAACATTTGTATCAAGTGCTGTATAAAATAATGTTGCATATTATTATCATCATCATTATTCTTTTGCTACGGTCCTACCAGTTACAGACTCCAAACCAACCAAATCAGTTACGGTATCTCCGATGACCTATCATTGGTTGATTTAGGGTCGGTTTTATTTCATTGGCGTGACTAAAGCACTACTTCATGCAGTGATTCAAATTGGAGATACATTCAATCGGTCGTGTAATAATGATGCATGCTGAATATCTCGTAGGCAGCCATCTGTGAGGTTGGTTAGGTCTGGTCGCCATCGCCCCCACATGCAGAGGAAAACTTAATAAAACTGAATTTATCTAAGTGCACCAAGCGCCACTAATCCAAACCACTTTCTGAAATTGATCCAACAAATATTTGTCCCGTATGATCATACTTTTGAGATAAAAATGCACCTTACACCAATTCACCCGCAATAGTTTTCTTGGCAGATACAGAGTAGAAGCAGAGTTGTCTTTTCCCCTTCAGTTTATAAAAACTCATGGAAAAACGCAAAACAAAAATGAAAAGAGAAAAAAAAAATGGTTTTGAGCGTCATGTATTGTAACATGTTTTAAAAAATGGATGGAAAATTTAGTATCGAAATTTCAAAGAAGTTGGATATTACACCTTTGTCACAAGTCGAATCGCAACGCTGCCATAATGGAGAGGAGAACTTATTTCAGCGCTTAATATGGCAATTCTCAAGGTAAATCTTTCTAGCACTCTACTCAAGGCCTTCTCTTCTTAGGTAAAATTACCCGAGTAGAATGACTCAATTTTGTCTTAATCTGTCTCTAGCCTTGGCCGAGAAAGGTAATGAAAAGCACTTCTGCAGCGATTGAGTTGATAATCTGCTAGGACCTACTGAGGTTAGTGTATTTCACGGGCAATCGAAATGAAGGTTCGAAGCCCTGGTGATTTATTTTGATTTTAAACTTAAAGTTAGTTATAAGTTGAACATTTGCGGTGACATCACTAGCTACCTGGAAGAATCCAACGCCACGCCTCCTCCTCTCTTTATGTTCGATTTGTTTTGACTTGGTGGGGTAAACAAACGGGTAATGACTCTCGTTCTTACATCACGAAAGACTTCAAAATGTCGTGTCTCATTCCGCATTCAGATTTCGCCCTTTTGAAAGGTTTTCCTCGACCTTCCTCCATATGCGGTATGGATTTTTTTTTTAAATGTCTTCCTTCGAATTGTATTTCTCTCGTCTGCTGAATATATTTAATGTAAATAACTACTTCATGTCGCCCCCAACCAAGACATTTCTGTGCGGTGTTCTGCTACAGTTACACCTTTGAAACTGATACCAGTTTGAGCGAAGATACACCGCTCGAAATAACGTAATTGCTTTGATTGGTTTGGAGGGTGTTTCGTTGGTGTGACTGTCACGACTGTTGGTTTACTCTTCTTAACGCCTTCAGCAACCCTCATAAGCGACTTTAGGGTGCTATCTTGCGCGCAAAGGAATCCTCGACTTGAAAGTGCACCTTACTTTCAGAATCCCCTCGCTTGAGCAATCGACCATGAAATATCGAGATTTCTCTGAAAACAATATTGATGCCTCTTTTACCAGGGAGTTGTGAGGGGGAAGAGACAAGTCATAGGAGAGAGAGTAAACTCCCTGGTTATAGAGAAGATGGAGATGGATCCGGCCATGCGTAAAAGAACCTTGTTACAAGTTTGGTCATAATCATTAAGGATTTAGAGAATGGGGATCGATATATTTCCAGAGGTCATCTAAGATTGGTAATGTAGTACGTGAGGTAAAATGAAATGTAACAGAGAGATGAGAGTGGGTTTGAGAAAGATAGAGTGAGGACGAGATAAATAAGAGAGATGGGGGATGAGACGGAAAGAGAAAGTAAGGGAGGGAGCGTAGGAGAGAAAAGGATAGATAAATCTACGAAAAAGCATCAACCTTAAATGCAGGATTGACCATATCGTTTGCTGATGCTTCGCCACGACATGTGACTACAACGCCAACTGCTGTGTAAACAAGGCGCGCATTTAAAACAGATTCTTGTGGTATTTCTTCAATCAATAGCACTATCATGGTACATTAATATAAACAATCAATCAATATAAAGGTTACTGTGGTAGTTTAGGGAAAGTTGTTTTTTCTAAAGAGTTTTGGTTGTTTTATTTCTAAAGAGTTTTGGTTGATTCAATTAATCCCAGGTATATGCCACGCCAGTAACACCATTACAGAGTGACCAGTCAAATTAAGTATTACGACATCAATGTTTGTCCATACTTGAGGTGATTGCCCAAATAACAACTCATAATCAAGTTATCGTGATTATAGATTGAGCTCTAAATGTTCAAGCACCTACTGACAAACGTCAGTTGGCTGACCAGACCTTTTAAAAAGGCTAGTATTGCGATAAGTGTATATTGCTAACGCAGCAGTAACATTTCCCCTTAGGTGTCCGTTTACGGTGAGTCGAAACGGATTTCTGTAGGTACCAGACACAGGAAGCTGGTACAAAAATTATGAAAAACTGCTGTTTTCGACTGGCCGTACGGCCATCATAGGCGAAATGTGATTGCGCCATTAAGCATGTAGACTTTTTTAATACCATTGTTTGTCAGGGACATTTTAAAGCCCATCCCATTAGCATTATACGATACTTCCCCAACCGAATCTATCAGGATTTACCCATCAAGTCAACAACATCAAGAACTTCGAGAGACAGGCGACATCGGAGATCCCATGCACAGCCCATATAAGTTATAATGAAACAGAAACAAGTAAGCCTAAATATCCTTTATCAATAATTTCAGACTATAAGAAACCAAGGAAATGGTATTTGCTCATGTCTGCCCTGTCGTCTTGTGTCTCAAAGTATCTTTCCCCTGGGACATATGCCACAGTCACACGGCAAAGCCGACTCCAGGGTCCCGTAACACAAAAGTGAGCGATCAATCGTACGCTCGATTTTTACGACTGATTGAACATTGTAGTCAATGTAATCAATCGTAGAAAAATGTGTCTACGATCATTGCTAAGCTTTGTGATACGAACCCCAGACCGACAATGGCTAAATTACGTGGATCATATCGGTCCGTTTGGAGAGTCGGTGACGCTTGTGTGACTGTAACGATAGAAATAGTGTTTAATCATGTCCGCCTTCGTGGCACAGTCATATCAACGAAACCGAATCCAAAACCGACCGATGTCGACTTGGAGACGGTTCCATTTGCGTCACCGTAGCATACTTTGAGCTCTCTGATGAACGAGGGATTCCGTTGTCATTGACTCGTCATATGTTTCATGCAACGATACGAAATGGAGCATGAAAATTGACCCGTTGTTTAGCAACCTGCTCTCATTTTCACATATACATGAAATACATGATGTCGTATACAATACTCAAGTCTTGAGGAATAAGCTTTCGCCGAATGAAGGGGCACCCTTGTTAGCATAGCACACCCTAAATTGCCCCCTCTTCAGATACGCCAATAAGGCATAACCAATGTATGATTGATGGGAAGAAATAGACAATGTGATGCTTCAACACAAGAGGAAGCACATCTTCTGAATACATTAACACCTTTCCTTGACCCCCTCGGGCATTGAGGTCCCCTTCCCATCTCGAGGTATTTGGTAGTAGTGTACCACTGATGTGGATCAACGCACTTTTCATCTAATGTCATCTAAGGTATCTGGTCTTATTCTCATATTTCTTCGTCGACTTCAATCTGTCTGTCGCAGGGTACAGCCACACCACTGAAACCGATTCTAAATAGATCGATTGTATCGAACAAGACAGTGGCCAGTCTGTGGCCCGTTGCAGAAAGAGTTGTGATCAAGCACAACTCCAAAGATTAAACGCAATTTGACTTTCAACCAATAAAATGCGCGTTTTAAGGAATTTAGATTGATTTTGTGAATCGGCATCGCCGATGTTCATGTGGCAGCAGATATCTATTTTTGTAGGAACCATGTCTACATCCTTGTTTCAAATTAGGGCCATATTCCATAAAAATTGCTATGATTTAAACTTCTTGCTGGAATGTCAACTACCATGATAACGGAAAAATTTGCTTCCTTGAGCCTTTCGCATGAAACTTTTGCCATTAAAGAATTCTGGCAAGAAAAAAAAAACTCTGGCAAACAAAATTTTGCCATTAGTAATGACACTGACAAACTTTCACCAAAATAATTGCCAGAGTTTTTTATTTAATGCAACAGGCCCCTGATTGGTTCTTCCAATAAAAATCGACATTCCAGCAATATTTGCAATCGTACCAACTTTTTACGAAATGGGACCTAGATTCGGAATGGTTGAGATTAAAGTAAAGGCGAGGTTTCACATCGAGACATGAATTTGCCGCTCGTATTCTGAAGGTTGTCCCATTATTGTGATCCGTTGCTTAAACGAATTCAACTTAGAAATGTTAGTATGGTAATTATGCCCACGACTGTCTGTTACCATAGAAACGAGCAATTATGTAGCGCTGTACCACTTTCCCTAATGCATTAATCCCGTCCGGTGTTGTCTGTTCTAATGGATGCGAATAAAAGTAAGCTTATCTGCACCTATAGGATTAGGGACTGAGATGATCTTTGAAGGTTTGAAGGTTTTTTTAGGATAAGAGACTATAGCTACAATGTTTTGCTCAAGTGGACATCACTAATATATAGGCCTACCTCAGTCACATTTCCCTATGGCGGCCGTTCAGCGAGTCGAACACGGCCGTTTTATTTATTTTTTATTCAAACCACCTATAATGTATCTATTACAATAAATGTAAAAACGGCTGTTTTCGACTCGCCGCACGAAATGTGACTGAGGTATGAATGAATCCGTGATGTTCATTTGTCCCCATTTGCATAGAGAGAAAGAGGGATGCAAGGTTATTCAATATTCACCAGGTACTCCTAGAAAAGGAATAAATAGATTTTACGCCACTGTGAGCCCGATGAACATTCAGGAATAGATGTGCACTTGCTTGTTGCTCGATTCCCGGCGGCTCGAGGTGAACTCTGATGAAATGGTATCTGGATGGCTGTAAGGTTAAGGGTGACGTTGACAGGATGCAACGTGAAAATGATCACCGAATCAATCACTGTGAGGAAAGCTTTACGTGACTTGACTGCAGAACTAACTTTTCGATGTTTGAGGAAGGTTGTTTTGACGATAAGCAGATCAACACCCCCACAAAGAAGATGTTATACGATCATTGGCCTGCTTGCATGTTACAACATGACTTGTGTTGATTATAATAATAATAATGGAAAAATAATATAAAGGGATTATCTGCACATTTCATGCATATGCTAAGGTTCATTGGTTTGCATGGATCCATCATGAAATTGAAATAATTTCGTTTCATTTTGATGGAATCGTGATCGGTGTCCCGACATTATTTTACTTTCGAGTTGTAAATGATGCAATTATCTTCAGATAAACTGTTGTTAAATTGGCTGAAGATTTAAGTCCTGATCTTTATACAGTTATGATGGGCTACAGAATCTGTATGTAGACTTGATCAATTAATTCACCTATTATCAACAGTACTGTGCCTCCATATCGCTTTTCGGCGGGAGCACATACAGATAGGGGATTGGTTTTTGCCCCGAACCAGTGGTGTAGGCTCGGGGGGGGGGGAGGGGGGGGGGGGGGGGGTGGAGCACTGGGTGCACGTGCACCCTCCCAGGAAGAGGACTCTGGCATGCAAAACGAAAATTGTACCCCTTCTTCTGCTCTCAACAGCTGGTTTTCTACACTCTAGTTCCACCTCCCTAATATGTGCACCTCCCCAAGCTCCTATACACTCTTGCGAATAGTTCCACGACCGAGAAGAAAAATGATAAAGGAGAAGAAAAAAGGAAATGAGAGATATATATTGAAATATGGATTTGTTTCCTGAGTATTTTGTTAAAATAGGTCACAAAATGTGATTATTATTTTTTCTATAGCTCGCTTTGCTTTCTTGATACTATTTAGATTTTTCTCTCTCTAAATAACACATGCTCTACCCCTCTCAGAATCACTATGTCACATGTGAACTTCAACATTGCGTGGTTGTGATCGGTTCGTACTGGCATATCACTTCGGGAAAGGAAGAAGTTATCCTGACAAAAATAAATAAAAGAAATACAGTCCACTTATTTCGAATTACCTGACACATGTATCCAGTTGTAATTGATTGTGTCCATTGTTTATGATTGGAAGTGACACGATCGCCATAATCAAATAAATAGTGCATCCCTTATGCACCTGCAGATGGATTTTTTTCGCAGGAAAATGTCAATAATTGATGTGATTCCGCCGTGCATAGCGAATAATCGATACAGGCCTACAGTACTTTCAACAGAGCGATTGATGAAAATTAATAGAGATATAATGGTAATGGCTTTAATATCGCTAAATTTCTGGCTGCATTCGGTTTTAAACGACCTTCTGTTAGTATTTCTTTGATTTTCGCTGAAATTTATATCGAAAATTAGTTTTTATTGATAATTTATTAAACTTCATAACTTCAGCTTGCCAATTAATTAGAATTTGTACCTGTATTGTATTTTCCGAAGAATCGTATAGCAAATTACAACAAATGAAATATGAAAAGCAATAAATAAACAAATATAATCGGAACAATTAGAGTTATTTAAAAAAAACAGAAAAAAGTCGAAATACTACTGTTACAAGTAAAAAAAGAATAAAGATATAATCTGGTGGATTCATGTGAACACCGAAAAATGAGGATGAAGCTTTATAGCTCACATGATGAGTACTTCTAATAATTCATGAAATTATGTATACGTCTATGTTACTGAGTACAATAACAACCATAATATCTTCGTTAGATTCAACCTTGCCTGCTTGCAGAGGTACGAAAAGGGTCGACTAGTAAAAATATCTTGTCCTCTACCGAATCCACTTGAGGTCCTTATTCCTAAATAAAAAGCTCGAGATTTGTCAAAATGAAAGTTCTCTTTTTCACGCTGGGATCAATCGCAGTTGTGGGAATAAAAGGCGTTTTGTGACATAATACACAAAATAAAAATGTGATAATTCGAGAATGATTGCCAGGTGAATAGCGCTCCAGTCGTCTAAGGAGTACTCATCTAAATGCAAATTTTTTGAAGACACGAGACAAATATACCAGCTAAAAGGGGGTTTCACGTAAGACCACGCAAGTGGCAACCCACGCATGGAAATATAGGGTATGGACAGGCGCGGATCCAGGATTTCGAAGGGAGGGGGGCCCAAATTCGACCTGATTTTGGCGCCCCTGTGTACTTTTCGGAAAAATGGCGGCCCCCATAGGCGGCGAAAGCGGGGGGGACGTGTCCCCTCCTAAATTTTAGACGGGGGACGGTCCCCCTAAATTTGTTTTTGATAAACTTTTTTTTTCTTTTTTGGCTGGGCAATTTGTTTTCCTGGTTCCCCCCTAAATTCACGTGGACTCCTCCTGAAACGTGTGTTGTCCCCCCCCCCCTAGGTTGATGGCCTTTTTTTTTTTTGCTTGTCAAAAATTTTTGGTTTAGCAAATCCTAAAATTTAGGTTGATAACCTTTTTGGGGGGCGCTTGTCCAATTTTGTACCTGTGTCCATCCCAAAAATTCAAGTGCACACCCCCTACATTTTTTGGCTTCCGCCGCCAATGGCGGCCCCTCCCTCCCCCAGGCAATCATAAGTGCCTTAAATGCATGTTGAATTATCTTATTTCATAAGCACATGAATCAGGGGCGGATTCAGCCTTTGCCAATAAAGGGGCCACATTTTCCCCGATCGGCCGCTCGAAGATGTTTTTTTTTCGTTTGTTTCTTTGAAGGGGGTAGTCCTATAAGTCACCTCTTAGCTTTATTCTCTAAATCAACATAAATGTATAATATCATAATCCTTGTTTTATAATGACCGCGCGAAGCGCGAGCAATTTTTTTTTAAATTGTATGTATTTTTTCCTAAAATTTGAACATTCTGAAAAAAGATGTGCCTGCAATACTGCGAACGCGAAGCGCGAGTATAATTTTTTGATAAACGTTTTGAACTGATTGGAAAGGTAGGCCTACCAGTCCTGTTAAAGACTGCATACAGTTAGCCATGAAGACGTTAAAGATTTCAACAATCAAATAATGCGAGCGCGAAGCGCGAGCTGAAAATTTTTGACATTTCTACATAAAGAATGGAAAACTTTAATCAGTTTTTGTAATCATGAACAGGATAGCTATACAGTATAACTAAACAATTGATGCGAGCGCAAAGTGCGAGCGGAAAAATTCTAGATTTAGACCTAGAACGGGACACTCTATTCATGTTTCCTAAATCATGAAAAAGATGAGTAATGCGAGCGCAAAGCGCGAGCAGAAAATGTTTGTTTACGTTTTGAACTGATCGAAAAGTGCCTTTTAAGGACTGCTTGCATTAATTTAGACATGAAGACATTACATATTTCATTAATCAAATAATGCGAGCGCGAAGCGCGAGCTGAAAATTTTTGACATTTCTACATAAAGAATGAAAAAAATTAATAATCAGTTTTTGTAATCATGAACAGGATAGCTTTACAGTATAACTAAACAATTGATGCGAGCGCGAAGTGCGAGCGGAAAAATTGTAGTTTTAGACCTAGAACGGGACACTCTATTCATGTTTCCTAAATCATGAAAAAGATGAGTAATGCGAGTGCAAAGCGCGAGCAGAAAATGTTTGTATACGTTTTGAACTGATCGAAAAGTGCCTTTTAAGGACTGCTTGCATTTAGACATGAAGACATTACATATTTCATTAATCAAATAATGCGAGTGCGAAGCGCGAGCTGAAAATTTTTGACATTTCTACATAAAGAATGGAAAACTTTAATCAGTTTTTGTAATCATGAACAGGATAGCTATACAGTATAACTAAACAATTGATGCGAGCGCGAAGTGCGAGCGGAAAAATTCTAGATTTAGACCTAGAACGGGACACTCTATTCATGTTTCCTAAATCATGAAAAAGATGAGTAATGCGAGCGCAAAGCGCGAGCAGAAAATGTTTGTTTACTTTTTGAACTGATCGAAAAGTGCCTTTTAAGGACTGCTTGCATTAATTTAGACATGAAGACATTACATATTTCATTAATCAAATAATGCGAGCGCGAAGCGCGAGCTGAAAATTTTTGACATTTCTACATAAAGAATGGAAAAATTAATAATCAGTTTTTGTAATCATGAACAGGATAGCTATACAGTATAACTAAACAATTGATGCGAGCGCGAAGTGCGAGCGGAAAAATTGTAGTTTTAGACCTAGAACGGGACACTCTATTCATGTTTCCTAAATCATGAAAAAGATGAATAATGCGAGTGCAAAGCACGATTAGAAAATGTTTGTATACGTTTTGAACTGATCGAAAAGTGCCTTTTAAGGACTGCTTGCATTTAGACATGAAGACATTACGTATTTCATCAATTAAACAATGCGAGCGCGAAGCGCGAGCTGAAAATTTTTGACATTTTTACATAAAGAATGGAAAACTTTAATACAATTTACTTAATTATACAGAAAAAGCAATTCGAATCTGTACTGATTTCCAATATTTATCACACACAAATCCATTATTCCATAAACTAAAGACTCTAATGCAGTATTTGATATAAATACACTTCAAAGTTTACTACTTATGTTTAAGTACGTAAATAACATGCTCCCACCTACCTTCATTCCACAATTTTTATTCTCTGAATACATCTATTCATTCATACCCTACCCGTAACTTCAAATTTCCATTTAATCAACCCCAAACTGCTTATTGCGCAGAAATCCATAAGACACCATGGTCCAGATTTGTGTAACTCTCTACCAGCAGAGTCTGTAAAACAATCTTCGTCTCTTCACTCATTTAAGGCAAACGTTAAATCTATGTTATTATCAGAATATTTGAAGTAAAATTTTTGTGTCATATCCTTTTTATCGTGAATTTATTCCTCCTTCGATTTAGTCATTACCAATATCTTCATCATGACCACCATCATCTCCATGGCCATCATCATCATCATAATCATCATCAACATCATCATCATATCACCGTCACCCTTAGCTTTATCATCTTCATCTTCATACTATAACATTGCATGAATTCATGTTTCGTATTTGAAAATATATGCCAATTCTGCTTTATAAATGTATTAATTCAATTAGTATAAGTTTGGGATTGTCATTTTTTCAAGCAATCTGCTTATGATGACAATCCTGCAAATTGTGAATATCATATAGTTAATCATTTTTGCCTGGAATTATTTTTTTAGTACTCATTATTTATGATTCATGCCAAAAGTGCTAACATATTATGTTTTTTATGTTGTGAAAAATGTATTATACGAATGTTATGGATGCAGAAGAAAACAATAAATCAAATCAAATCAATTGATGCGAGCGCGAAGTGCGAGCGGAAAAATTCTAGATTTAGACCTAGAACGGGACACTCTATTCATGTTTCCTAAATCATGAAAAAGATGAGTAAGAGGGGATCTTCCTACATTAATAATGCGAGCGCAAAGTGCAAGCAGAAAATGCTTGTACACGTTTTGAACTGATCGAAAAGTGCCTTTTAAAGACTGCTTGCATTTTGCCATGAAGACATTACATATTTTACAATCAAATAAATACGTACGCGAAGCGCGATCTCAAAATTTTTGACATTTCTACATAAAGAATGGAAAACTTTAATCAGTTTCTGTAATCATGAACAAGATAGCTATGTAATTAAAAAAATTGATGCGAGCGCGAAGTGCGTTTTGAACTGATCGAAAAGTGCCTTTTAAGGACTGCTTGCATTTAGCCATGAAGACATTACATATTTCACAATCAAATTATGCGAGCGCGAAGTGCGAGCGTAAAAAAAAAATCGAGATTTCGACCTTGAACGGGAAACTCTATTCGTGTTTTGTAAATCATGAAAGGGATGAGAAAGGGGATCTTCCTAATACGAGCACAAAGGGCGAGCAGAATTTTTCGATATTGTGATCTGAAACTGGATAACTGAATGAAAATGCGCGCGCGTGTTTCAGATTTACACCTAGAATCTAGGCATTCTAAACAATCTTTTATCATGAAAATAAAAGCGAGCGCGAAGCGCGAGCTTAAAATATTTGATATTCCGATCTGATATTTCAAACACTTTGTAGGAAACTTGTAAGGTGGATATAAATCGCACTTCATAAAGAGTTGATATGTTTCATTATTACTTTAATTTTGAGACATAGGACCTTGACATCCTTAGGACATGTTATCATATGAATATGATGACTATATATCTTCCTATTCATCTTGCTAAGGGGGAGATAAAACAAAAGTGACAATTTAATTATTAAATTGATATCTTAGTATTAATGCATAATGAGGGCGCGGAATCTGATGATATTATGGCCTGAACACTGAACATTTCAAGCACCTTTTTATTCATGAATAGGATGCATCATTAATTAGTTGATATATTTTTAACCATTAATGCGAGCGCAAATCGCGAGCAGAAATTTTTGATAAACTGTCATGAAAAGGGGATTTTAAGTAGTTTGTTATACAATCAATATTGAGACATACATAACCTGCCAATCAAAAATGCAAGCATAGCAGCGCTAGCTGATGCGTTTTGACAATCAGACCTGAAAAGGGATATTTTGAAAACTTTATGGAATACATGAAAATAATAGGTACCTGATAAATCAAATTCGCGAACGCGCAGCGCAATTGGAAAATGTTAATATTCAGACCATAAAAGTAACATTTTTACAGAGCACTTTTTAAAAATCAATATGTAAATCACAAAAATTAATGAAAGTTCGATTTCCAAGGAGAAATATGTTTTGTACACTGACTTCTAAACTTGATATTCAAGCTCCGTGTTGAACAAGATATTTTGATCACTTAACAGGCAATGCGAGCGCGAAGCGCGAGCGAAAATTTTATATAGTGACATAAAATATTTTTTTCCAAGTCTTCCTCTCATCTTATTTTATTCATTCGTCCTCCTCCTTTTCTTTTTTCTTTTCCTTCCGTCTTCTTTCTCTCCCCCCCCCCTTTTTTTTTGCTCTACCAATAGGGGGTCCGGGCCCCTCGGGTCCCCACCTGGATCCGCCTATGCATGAAGAAGATGCAATTGAATAATGTTTTTATAATGATGTGTTCATGAATAAATGTAATATCACTTTAACAAATAATCGATGCGAGCGGGAAACTCGAGCGATTTCTATTTTAACCATTTGATGCTTTCAATTCGTTTAACTTCTCATCAGAGTAGGCCCTGCTAGAATTATGTGAGCGGGATCCAGGCGCGGATCCAGGATTTCTTAGGGGGCCCTAATTTCAAGTCAAGTAATAATCGTTCCGAAATATTGACTCCCATTGCCGAATGGGTAATGTCTAGTTCAGTTACTTCTCACAGAAACCTCTCTTGCATTGTAGGCATTCTTCGTTCTTGTGGGTACTCCCATTATTTTTTTCTTTTCTACTTTTTGCTTCAGGGGTTGAAAAATCTTACGGGGATGACGCCCCTGTATCGCCGCGTATGAAAACTGGTTGTGCAATAACTAAATTGTATATTCTGCATGAAAGAAAATTAATATTTTATTTTGGGTAAGATATTCTTGAAAAAGATATAAATTTACATGTTTTTTATTATAAAGGTGAGGTAGATTCAGTAGTCAGCACTCAGCATTTACTAATTGGGAGTGCACTGCCTACTTTGATCTGTAAGTGTTTGGATATATCATATAATCTTTTGTTATTCGCTTGAATTCCATTCAAAACAGTGAGTTGTCTTGCCAATCCTAATCAGCAAACATTGGCTCTTCCGCTCTTGCAACAATCATATAAAGTATCAAAAGGTTATGCATCTTATAATCTTGCTCAAATTTTATATACTCCAAATAGATTTTCAAAAGAAACAAAATGCGTGTAAACGGTGTATATCAAAAGAATATAAGATACTAAAGATAAATTACTGTAAAAATATACTTTATTGTCAGTGTCTTTATAAATATGAAAACAATGCTCTTAAGTTCGCATCATTTTGGACGATAAGTTCTTATCTCTCTCTTTCATACAACACTAGTGAAACATGAATTCCAAGGTCCCATGTATGTTGTATACATCAACTATTTCAAGATGTAACAATAAATGTAAATGATAGCAATGCAGTTTAGGCCTGAGTAAATCCACGTAATATTTTCAGTGGAATTCGTTTAAAAAAATAAAACGTGATTTCCCACTGTAGGTTAGAAAAGAAAAGGTGTCGTATCATCAACTGTATATAGCTGTCTTATACGCATTACTACATGAAACAAAAACTATAGGAACGATATAAACCATAGAGTTATTTCAGTTATTTGAGTATTTGACGATTCGTCAAAAAATAAAAAACGCATCCGAAACTTTCACCATTACAATGAAAGTATCATTTATTCTTTTACATATTGCACACTAAAAAATAAAGGTTCAAAATTGAACCCCGAAAGGTTCTTGCAAAATCAGCACCCAATGGGTTCAAAAATTGAACCCCTGATTTGGGGTTTAAAAATTGAACCCTGCGGTTGGGGTTCATTTTTGCACCCTGCGGGTTCAAAACTGCACCCCTAAATTTTAAATTGAACCCCTAGAGGTGCAATTTTGAACCCGCAGGGTGCAAAAATGAACCCCAACCGCAGGGTTATAATTTTTGAACCCCAAATCAGGGGTTCAATTTTTTAACCCATAGGGTGCTGATTTTGCATCAACCTTTCGGAGTTCAATTCTGAACATTTATTTCTTAGTGCTTGCAAGTAAACTTCAAAATTTCTGTAAATAATATCTATCAATATGTCCAAGGCCAAGGCTTTAATACCCAAGACCAAGGCATCAATCCCCACGGCCATGCCTAAAAACCTCAGGGCCAAGGCATTTCAAACTTTCAATATATGGAACAATGAGCCAACAACAAGGCGGCAGTTCGAATATCAGTTCGGCGCCCCTACATGTCGGTCGATCATCAATTTGCCCCCCCCCCCCTTCGAACATCATTTTGGCATCCCTTCGAACTCAATTTGCCTTCACTAGTTCGAATATCATCCCCCCCTAGCTCGAGTATCAATTTTGCGCCCCCCTAGTTCGATCATTAATTTGGCCCCCCCCCCTTCGAATATCATTTCGCCCCCTAGCTCGAGTATTAGTTTTGCGCCCCCCTAGTTAGAACATCAATTCGACGCCCCCTAGTTTGAGTATCAATTTGGCGCCCCCTAGCTCGAACATCGATTCGGCCCCCTCCCCAGTTCAAGAATCAATTTAGCGCCCCCACTTCGAACATCATTTCGGCGCCCTCCTAGTTCGAATATCAGTTCGGCGCCCCTACATGTAGGTCGATCATCAATTTGCCCCCCCCCGTCCCCCGTTCGAACATCAATTCGGCCCCCAGTTCGAACATCATTTTGGCATTCCTTCGAACTCAATTTGCCTTCCCTAGTTCGAATATCATTTCGCCCCCCTAGTTTGAGTATCAATTTGGCGCCCCCTACCTCGAACATCGATTCGGCCCCCCTCCCTAGTTCGAGTATCAATTTGGCGCCCCCACTTCGAACATCATTTCGGCGCCCTCCTAGTTCGAATATCAAGTCGGCGCCCCTACATGTAGGTCGGTCATCAATTCGCCCCCCCCCCCCCCCCGTTCGAACATAACTTCGGCCCCTAGTTCGAACATCATTTTGGCATCCCTTCGAATTCAATTTGCCTTCCCTAGTTCGAATATCATCCCCCTAGCTCGAGTATCAATTTTGCGCCCCCCCTCGTTTGAACATTAATTCGGCGCCCCCCTAGTTTGAGTATCATAGGTGCCCCTCTTGCTCGAACGTCGATTCGGCCCCCCTCCCCAGATCGAGTATCAATTTGGCGCCCCCACTTCGAACATCATTTCGGAGCCCTCCTAGTTCGAAAATCAGTTCGCCGCCCCTACATGTAGGTCCAACATCAATTTGGCGCCCCTTCATGTAGGTCGATCATCACTTCGGCCCCCCCCCCCCCGTTCGAACATCAATTCGGCCCCCAGTTCGAACACCATTTTGGCATCCCTTCGAACATCATTTCGGCGCCCTCCTAGTTCGAATATCGATTCGGCGCCCCTACATGTAGGTCCAACATCAATTTGGCGCCCCTAGTTCGAATACCATTTTGCCCCCCCCCCCCTAGCTCGAGTATCACTTTTGCCCCCCCAGTTCCAACATCAATTTGGCGCCCCTACGTCGAACATTAATTCGCCCCCCCCCCCCGTTCAAACATCAATTCTGCCCCCAGTTCGAACAGCATTTTGACATTCCTTCGAACATCATTTCAGCGCCCTTTTGGTTCGAACATCATTTTCTTTCCTCCTCTTCCTCTTTTTTTTCTTCTCGTCCTTTCCCTCTTCGTCTCCCCTTTTCTTCTCTTCTTTCCCCCTTTCTCTCTTTCTTTTTTCTTCTCTCCTTTCTTCCCTCTTCCTCTTTCTTCTCCTTTTCCCCTTTTCCTCTCTCTTTTCACCCTCTTCCTCTTTTTTTCTCCCCTCCCCTCCCCTCCCTTTTCTTCTCTTCCTTTCCCCCTCTTCCTCTTTTTTCTCTTTCTTTCCCCTCTTCTTTTCTCCTTTTTTCTTCTTTTCTTTCCCCTCTTCTTTTTCTTCTTTTCTTTCCCCTCTCTTTTTTTCTTTCCTCCCTCTTCCCCTCTCTCCTTTTCTTTCCCCTCTTCCTCTTTTTCCCCCCTCTCCCCCTCCCTTTTCTCTCTTCCTTTCCCCTTTTCTTCCCCCTTCTCTCTCTTTTTTCCTCTTCTTTCTTCCCTCTTCCTCTCTTTCCTTTTTTCTTTTTCCTCTCTCTTCCCCCTCTTCCTCTTTTTTTCTTCTCCCTCCCCCTCCCTTTTTCTTCTCTTCCTTCCCCCTCTTCCTCTTTTTTCTCTTTCTTTCCCCTCTTTTTCTCTTTTTTTCTTTCCCTTCTTCTTTTCTTTCCCCTCTTTTTTTCTTCTCTTCTGTCCTCCCTCTCCCTCTCCCTCTCTTTTCTTCTCTTCCTCCTTTTCTTTCCTCTTTTTCCTCTCTCTCCTTTTCTTCTCTTCCTTTCCCCTCTTCCCCTTTCTTTTTTTTTCTCCTTTTCCTTTCCCTCTCTTTTTCCTTCTCTTTCTTTCCCCTTTTCCTCTCTCTTTTCCTTCCCTTCCTTCCCCTCTTCCCTTTTTCTTCTTTTCTTTCCCCCTTTCCTCTCTCTTTTTCCCCTCTTCTTCCTTCCCCTCTCCTCTCTCTCTTTTTCTTTTTTCTTTCCCCCCTTTTCCTCTTTTTTTTTTCTTCCTTTCTTCTTTTTTCCCCTCTTCCCCTCTTTTTCTCTTTCTTTCCCTCTCTCTTTTTTTTTCGCCGAAGGGGGGGGGGGGCCAAGGCCCCCTCGGCCCCCCCATGGATCCGCGCCTGGGTATGGACACATGGGAAATCTATTCTTTTAGGTCAAAATTATTGAAACAAAACGAAAAATGTGTCAGAGAATATTGTCCTAATTTTCTGTTTCTCGGCAGGACACCTTTTTGCTGATGGTAAACGCCAAGCTGGTAAAAAACCGATTACCTACGAAACATTTTACGTCTAGGTCATAGTGGCTGACGTTAAAGACGACAGATATTACTCTCGGCTCAGTCTTTTATCAAAGTGGAGACAATGGCAGAGTGCCGAAAACCTTGCAATTTTGATTCTTATGCTCTAGCCACTGGACCACAAGTCATGACCAATATTTTGGCAACATAACCTTGCCTTAAGGTCCATGGAGATGAAGGGTCTAATTATTTGAATTTTGGAAAATGAACGTGCCCAAACCGTCAAACAATATTCTTTATTTAGCTTTGTGTATACTGTTATGAAAAATCATTAAATTAAATCACGAAGATTTGTTGAGCTTTATTGTTTAATGAGTCAGCAATAAACACGAAGGAATTAAGATAAAACTGAATCGATTGAAACACTGAAAATCTTTGGGGAAAAATATTTTATTTCACATTCAGCTCAAGATAAATTGAAATTTGTTCTGGACCATTTCAATGTAGAGAAATCGTCAATTGGGATCGAAACATTGGTCAGTTTGCTTCGAGAAAATAGGGAAATTGGAATCGAGAAGAGTTAAGAAGCAGACAGCAACATGATTGGATGGCGTGCCTGGAATTGCAATGCGGACACGGTCTGACTTCCATTCCTAATTCGGTCGAAATAGCACATTGATTGGGATATACAACAGGAGATGCATATATGAGCAGTGACAGCTCAGTCGGCTCTCCTGTGGGTTATTTATATCGTGATTTCGTTGATCGGCTCGAGTGGCATGATTTGTCAGTGATTATCAGTGGATAAAGAGAACACTTCTTTTTCTTCTTTATTGTATCTATTTCATTTTTTCATTTATTTATTTGTTTATTCATTTACTTATATATTTATTTTTTTATTTTTTTTATTTATTGATTTATTTTTTTTTTTTAGGGGGGTGTTGTAGAGAGGGAATCATTATATTATCAGGAAGATAAATTTTGGGATTGATTGTTTTCCGCACTTTTGGTGGTGTTGAAGTTTCTCAATCGCTCTTGCCGTCTTCGCTCGACTACGTTCAAGTATAAGGGGTTCACTCCCCGCACTATTAATCCCTTTTTTCAAATAATTGCAATTACGTGTATACATTTTTATTTTATTTTATCTGTTTTACTCCTAAACATTGGAGATTTGTTTATATATTGTGTATCATAAACTATGTTATGCATTTACTTTTGATAAATACATTAAACAAAACGAGCGTTTGTTTCTTTAGATGGGGAGGGATAGAGTGTCCGCAGGCTCTAAGGAGAAATTGAAAAAACATTATTACTAAAAGAATGGTAGTATTTACACTCCATGAAAACTATTACGTCATTCCGTGTTTGATGTCTCGCTAAAATAAAGCGAATGCACTATAATCTTAAACTCGATTCATGATCTGTTTACATTAAATACAACTTCCAATTATGATAAATCAATGACCGTCTCGATAATGATTGGCTGTTGAGACTTGTTGCCATGGTAGTTGCAACCATAAAAGTATTTCTAACTAACCGGAAGCCTCGAGAGAGACCCTTTTTCAAACCTGCAAGTCCACAGTATACACGCAATTATTAATTTTCCTTTATTATTTGCGTCATAGCGAAATTTCGAAAGGTCTTTTATGTCTCTATTTACATTTTGAAAAAAGTGTTTTGATGACGTTCAACATTTCGATCTTCTCTTCTAATAACAAAACCAGATTACACCCACAAATCCTACTAAAAAGAGTGATTCTGAATTCACAGACGTTCGTTCATTTTAAGTCGCACCGTAGCCTATACAAGATCTTGAAGATAATGGGCGTCTCGTGGGCGGTTTTGAAAAAAAAAAGTGTAATGAGAGAGTTCTCGAAATAGGATGCAACTTTACACCAGTCAATATCCCGACTTGGTGTTTTGTTTTGACAGGTAAACGAAGATGCAGTCCATTACTTTTCTGAAATCGACAGTTCCCTTATTACGTACCCCTTACCAAGGAAAAACAAGTTCTCCATGATCACAAGATGAAACAACGAAAAGATCAAAATAAAACAAACAAACACCCCCCCCCCCCCGATTTCGGCTATCTAAAATGTCACTATGCATTTTACTCTTTCACCGTCTTAATATAACTACCTCTATGTCCTTGATTAATCCACTGAATATAACATTCTTCTCTCTTACCCTTTCCTATCCCGTCTTCCACCCCCCCCCCTTCGCCATCTACCTTTATTTCTATGGCACAGCTTCAAAGGAGAATGAAACCTTTGGAACAAGATAGCTTTTGTGTAAACAGAAAAATCAAAGAAACAGATCAACGAAAGTTTGAGAAAAATCGGACAAGTAATGAGAAAGTTATGAGCATTTGAATATTGCGATCACTAATGCTATGAAGATCCTCACATTGGCAATGCAACAGATATGTGTGATGTCACTTGTGAACAACTCTCCCCATTACTTTAGTATATACGTCACTTAAACTGCCTCTTTTATCACATCCATCAGTAGATCATGCGTTCTTTTTATAGGAGGACATGTAAAACAGATTTTCATAGAATACATCATGGATAAATAGTTTGTATCACCATAAGAAAAAGCAAAAAGAGACATTTTGTTGGTATTTTATAGTCCATCAAAGGGGAAAGTTGTTCACATGTGACATCACACATCCTTGTCGCATTGCCAATGGGAGGATCTCCATCGCATTAGTGATTGCAATATTCAAATGCTCATATCTTTCTCATTATTTGTCCGATTTTTCTCAAAATTTCTTTGTTCTAATTCTCTGATTTTTCTGTTTCGACGAAAGTCTACTTGTTCCAAAGGTTTCATTCCCCTTTTATTTTAATCATTCTCATTTTTTTTGTAAAATCATCTCGAATTGCCAAGGAAATGCAACCATGTGATGAATACAATTATTAACAATAATCATGTTGCATTGTGTTTTTTCTCAAGGGGATCTTATAAACATCGACCCCAAAACGGCGCGTTGCGATTCAAAACTTTGCAGGACCAAGTCCGGGGGACCAAGTACCCTGTTATGGCATCAAGACATACCCTTAAGTCCTAGACAACACAGCAGGGCAACGGAAGGGGGGGGGGGCTTCAGCCTCATTTTTTATCCCCAAACTGTGTAAAAAAAAATTAAAAATGATCATCTGATTGTGATTTTGTTGCATGATCAGCCCCTCCCACTTTCAAGACGGTTCCTCGGTCCCTGCTCAGTTCATGTAAGGTTCAATTAAGGTGTCATTTTAATATTGGTATATGGTTTTGGTTCTGATCCAGTCGATGTGCGCATCCTTGCTTGGTTAATCAACTGGAGACCAAACACTTTAAAAGTATTTCTTGCAATTAAAGTAATATCATTCGACGACCGTGTCGAATCAAATTCAAGGCTAAAGACATGATTCATGAAAGAGGGAATGGTTCCAGAGCCTCGTCCTGTATTTACCCTGACCCACGTTAGCGACAGTAGCGTAATGATCCAACAATGGCAAGGCGTATAATTGGGGCCAAAATTCTACCAAGTTCCAAGCGAGCATTTTTTTTTACCTGTATGTAAAAAAATACTAGTTTTTGGAATAGGTCTAGACTTAACATCCAGAGAAAGATAATTTCATCCTCTTCCCTTTCCTTTCCCTTTTAGTCCTCTTTTTTTTTCTTGATCGAGAAACATTTTTTTTTTGGGGGGGGGGGCATGGCCCCAAGCCCTCAATCTTTGCGATAGGGTATATTGTAATAACTTTTATAACTTATTGGACGTCCAAAAAATGTCATTATTCGTTCATGTGTGACGGATGCTTCAACGTATTGCTGAAACATGAGTATCCGATGAGAGGACCGATAGTTTCCAATCCCTTCCGAGGGACATGTGAATGAAAGTTGCTGCTTTATCAAGGGGTATATACCAACGCGTTTCGTTTCAAGTTTCAATCACGTCAATCTTATATCAATGCAAATCATTATGTAGGGAAAATATCAACAACACTAATTACTCTAAAGAATAAGAGAAGAAAGTTGGATAAGCATATCAATCAATAGGCCTTTCGGCCAATATCATACCTTGGTTAGTTCGGTCTGCAACCTTTCGTTTCATGCACTTGGCGATCCTCAGGCAGACTGATGATTTGACGACTTGGTTGTGTCTGCGATACTGCGATGGGTCGTCACACCAGACAAAAACCATCAGTCTGCCTGAAGATCGCAGAGAGCGTAAAGCCGACGGTTATAGACCGAGTTAATCACAGATTTTGCTTTTGATATCTTACGCAATTAATCTGTGACAAACTTCTGCGATGCGATTTCTATTGCACATGGCACCCAGGGGATGCACTTTTTTTTCATAAGATGGGGTGGGAGGGGGAATGCTGTAATCATCCTTTCTCAATGAAACGTAATATGTCCATTTATATAGCGCAGTTACTATGTGCATATACTCAACTGCGCTTTGATACTAGTCTTGGTATCATATTATTACCCCGGTTGTAGCTGAGCCGCCATATTAATAGGCGCTAAAGCGTTCAAGGAAAAATCCTACCGGGTACCCATTCACCTCACCTGGGTCGAGTGCAGCACAGTGTGGGTAAATTCCTTGCCGAAGGAAATTACGCCATGGCTGGGATTCGAACCCACGACCCTCTGTTTCAAAGTCCGGAGACTAATCCACTGGGCCACAACACTCCACACATTTTACACGTAACAAGGATTAGTGAATGACCTTTCATAAAAGGACACTTCCCATTTATCATCACCTGGATCCTATCTTACAAAAATGTGTGAATGATGTGACCAATTTCAAGAAGGGAAATCCCCAAATGTCACCTTTTTGGTATTGGAAGTATACGAAATGTCCCTTTCAAAATATAGGGGAGCACACGAGGCACATCAGATGATGGATGGTGTTAATGGCTTTCCATAGTACTCGATTTAATTAATTCCATCTTTGCTTTCCATAGTTGTGCTCGATTTAATTAATTCCATCTTTGCTTTCCATAGTTGTGCTCGATTTAATTAATTCCATCTTTGCTTTCAATAGTTGTGCTCGATTTAATTAATTCCATCTTTGCTTTCCATAGTTGTGCTCGATTTAATTAATTCCATCTTTGCTTTCCATAGTTGTGCTCGATTTAATTAATTCCATCTTTGCTTTCCATAGTTGTGCTCGATTTAATTAATTCCATCTTTGCTTTCCATAGTTGTGCTCGATTTAATTAATTTCATCTTTGCTTTGCATAGTTGTGCTCGATTTAATTAATTCCATCTTTGCTTTCCATAGTTGTGCTCGATTTAATTAATTCCATCTTTGCTTTCCATAGTTGTGCTCGATTTAATTAATTCCATCTTTGCTTTCCATAGTTGTGCTCGATTTAATTAATTCCATCTTTGCTTTGCATAGTTGTGCTCGATTTAATCAATTTTATCTTTGCTTTCCATAGTTGTGATCGATTGATTTAATAAATTAATTTCACACATGGCAAACACTTGATTGGATTTGAATTAGAAGGAAACCTTATATGAACTCTATAAAATAAAGGTGAGGGGATAGAACGCCAAGCGTTTGAATGTCTTAAAATGTATTCATTATCACTCTAATTTTTAATGTTTGCTGATGAAAAGTTTCATTTTTCTCCCTCCCATTACAGACAGCGGCTACATCGATAAAGAAGGCTTGGACGATTTTTTCAAAGACTATTTGGAGGCGGTTCTCGACAAATCTTTACAAGTAAGAAAAAACTATTTACTCTTTAGTAAGAATGTCATGAAATCGATTTAAGATATAACTGAAGAGTTGTATAGTCTTTAGTAATATGGACGAATCAAAATTGTGACTTGATTTTAATTTCAATATGCTTTGACGGCAGTTTCTATTTCGGAATCGTCCCTAAGGCATCATTAAGGTGCCGTGGCCGAGTGGTCTAAGGCGCCTGGCTATACATAGAAAGTCCGGGGTTCGATCCCCGGCCGCGGCACCTATGCCCGTGAGCAAAGCATTTAATATACAGTGCTCTTTTATCTTGCTTTAAAATAAATGGAAATGCTATATGCTTTATTGGTAACTTGGTGTGCAATTGTTAAAAAAAAATCTGTCAAGGTTTTGGATTTAATATCTTCGAAATTTAGTCTGTATGTGATTCTAAGGGGGGGGGGAGAGTTGCAAGAAAATATTGTGCAATTATTGCAAATTTCAGTTGTATTTGTGATGGATCAATAATAAAAAACAAATTAATTGAAAGAAGCAGACCATCAATCAGTTATAAAATGCAATTGTAAGACTTACGATCGATTTACGGACCAAGAATTAACTTGCAATCGATTGCCAAGTTTTCTCTGTCGAAATGTGGAAGAAGAAAACAAGAAGAAAATACTGGAGATAGCGAATAACATTCGTGCCTTTTCAAACACGTCTTGTGACAACACTTTCCGTTTTCGCATGATAGTTATCATGCTTATATTTTTTATGTTGATATTGAGAAAAATGAAACTGAAAGTGACATCCCACCAAAACACCCTTGTGCTGCCACCGGTCCATTAGCCAGTAGGATCAGTAAGGTGGGTTTCCCCCTCCTCTCCCCGGGCAGTTTGGGTATGTGCTGCCCTTAAAATCCCATTTTCACGCCTTGCGAGCAGATTCCGAGCATGATAGTTTTTGGTTATTTTCACCCTTTTTCCATGGAGCAAGTACTAGTTCTATGCTCTTTCAGTGACCAACCCTTTTCCCCCATTCCTATATAAGCCCCTCGTTTCGGGCGTCACTTCCCGAAGATCCCAATTTCATGTTTGTCGAGTTCCCAAGTACGCCCGTTTGCAGAGGGCCATCTTGTAGTTCGTATAACTGAGCCCCTCATTTCATTGCATCTCAAGTTTTTAAGTGTATCACGGTTCAGATTCTGGAGTTCCACGCGACCCCTACTCTTTCCAAATCTGAGTGCCCCCCTCCTCATCCATTTCATGATAATCTAACATTTTTGGATCCACTCTGACATAAAACACACCTTATCCTATATTTTTTCAAAGAGTGTTTTCTGCTTCAGAACACCTAAAGATCCCTGGAATCGCTGAGGGACGACTCATGCTTCCATTGTACATTCATGCGAATCGCTAGAAATCGGGCAAAGAGGGAACATGACTATCATATTCCGCCAAGAACCTGCTTACGGTTCTCTGCCTTTCCCTCTCTTGAATTTGAAAACCGTTGCTCTAAGCCACGGGTCAGTCACATGGGAGTTCTCTTCTAAAAAAACATCACTCCACTCTCAGCACGCCTAACCCTTTTCCTCCCAGCATTCATAGTACCCCGTGTGAATCACATTGCCGCTGCCTTGTTCGTGATGAGCTATATGCTGTTTGCGTCTGCAGAGGGTTAAGTTGGCATTTTCAGCGCGCTTTCTTGTGATATATATTTTATTGTATCCCTCTTGCTTTAGAAATTAGCAGTTTGATTGTAAGTCTAACCCTCCTTGGGGGAGATTAAGTTTCTTTTCACGTGCGTGTCTCTAAAAAGTCAAGATGATGAAATAAGAACAGGTACGCCCAAAAAGAAAGACTCGTGATAATATTATATTCTCACTAAGATCACGTGATTGGCATATTTGCCACGTGTAGAATACAAATGGGATCAAGCGATAATCATGGATATATATAGCAGCTAAGACACTCGTGCGTGATTTATTGCCTCCTTTTATAGTTTTTAAGTTACTCTCCCCTTATAATTCATGTGTGTCATGTGTGGCTCAGTAGCGTCAAATTATAACTTCTAATTAAGAGATAATTTGATTGGTATTAGAAAACCAAAGGGCATCCATCTCTTTCCATTTCATTTTACAGGTAACAAGAAGAACATATAACAAAACACGAGATAAAGAACTTTCGATTCCTCATTAGTTTTAGATGAAAAAGGGAGACTTTATCATAAATATCGACACTTGGTTTTGTAAAAATCTGTCATTGTTTTTTCAAAGCATGTATTACATTGTACAATACAATCGAAATACTAATCGTATGGGTATTTCACAGTAGGCCTATATGTTAGGTCATTTACAATATGAATAAATCAATTGTTTTATGTTAATACCATCTCCCCGTGAAAATACAGAACGATTAAAAACTTTAAACACCAGCTTTTCTGCAGAACAACAACCACAAATAAACGAAGCAAAACCATAAAACTTTGGCTGTCGATTCCAAAATTATGGACGATTAACAAATGAAAAACGACTGTTCGTAAACGCTTACGAACAAAATAAGTACCGAAACCAATATGATCATACTTAAGAATCTCGAGGAGAGACCATCGTATCGATTGGGCTTGTGGCCCTGTGGCGATGTGAATAAATAAGTGAAAGCGAATGCATATTTTTGGCCGAGGCATTATGGGAAGTGCTGTGTTGAAAGAAACTAATGTCAGTGAGCTTGTGGTATTACCATTCGAGTTTTCACTCACCGACACAGAATGAATCCTACACTCTAAATTACAAGGATTTAAAGTAATTACGGCTATGAATAGTGACTGTAATGTTGGGATTTAAGATTAACCAATTTTATATTTAAAAATCAATCTCTATAAGAATTACATGTAAATCTTCAAGGATTCATTTTTTAATCTTAATATCGTATGGTCTCTATTCACAGCCGTAATGGATTTATTATAAATCCCTGTATTTTTAGAGTGTACAACCAAATGCATTGAAAATGCTAGTCAAATCACAATGAAGACTTGTCGAGGGTTGGTGAGTCGGTAAAGCGATTTTGTCCGACGTTTCCTAGCTGACGAATAATCGCAAACATGTCGTTTGTTCAGGTTCACTGACGAAACTTCTGTTTGGATTCACCGACCCTCGTCAAGTGCATTTCCTTGTCGTAAAGGACATTTGGCAATAGATTCTATACGTTCCACAGAGCGTCTGCGTGACTATTACAAAAACGCCCTATCACATAATCCTGATCGCTGGCGGATCCAGGGGGGGGGGGGGCAAAGCCGGTCCGTGCCCCCCTCCCTTGAGAGGCTCATTCGTCTCACCTGAATAGCAGAGTAAGACTATAGGCGCCGCTTTTCTGACGGCGGCGGCGTCAACATCAAATCTTAACCTGAGGTTAAGTTTTTGAAATGACATCATAACTTAGAAAGTATATGGACCTAGTTTATAAAACTTGGCCATAAGTCTAATCAAGTATTACTGAACATCCTATTAGAGTTTCATGTCACATGACCAAGGTCAGAGGTCATTTAGGGTCAATGAACTTAGACCATGTTGGGGGAATCAACATCAAAATCTTAACCTGAGGTTAAGTTTTTGAAATGTCATCATAACTTAGAAAATATATTGACCTAGTTCATTAAACTTAGACATAAGGTCAATCATGTATCACCAAACATCCTGCGTGAGTTTCAGGTCACATGACCAAGGTCAAAGGTCATTTAGGGTCAATGAACTTACGCCGAATTGGGGGTATTTGTTGAATTACCATCATAACTTTGAAAGTATGTTGGTCTAGTTCATAAATCTTGGACATAAGAGTAATCAAGTATCACTGAACATCCTGTGCGCATTTCAGGTCACATGACCAAGTTCAAAGGTCATGTGAGGTCAATGAATTTTGGCCACATTGGGGGTATTTGTTGAATTACCATCCTATCTCTGTAAGTGTATTGGTCTAGTTCATAAAACGTGTAAATAAGAGTAACCAAGTGTCACTGAATATCTTGTGCGAGTTATAGTAGTTTTCAAAGTCAGCAATGCTGCTATGTTGAATCGCGTGATGCAGGTGAGACGGCCAGAGGCATTCCACTTGTTGTTTTGCTTGTCAAAATTTTTCCTCGGGAAAATGTGCCTCCCCATTTATACATCCTGGATACGCCCTATGATGCTGATCTTATCCGTTAATCTCTCCATTTCATTATTTTTCTCTCGTTCTCTCATGCAATCACTGCATGAATAGGGGGGGGGGCACTTCATGTGTCCCAATTTGTGTTGCTATTTCCCCGCTCTCCTGAGGAATAAATCTTTGAGGATTTATTGGTAACATGATGATCGTATTGTCATGACCCGATTTATTTCGAATTCAGAGAAGATGGAATCGTAGTCTCCCGGCGTGTTTACACTATAAAGTAAAACACAGTATAACAGCAGATTTACCAACTGAAATTATATGGTATTGAGCAACGTTCAATTTTATTTATATTACTTCATTTTCTTAGTATGGGACATTGCTGTTGAGATGTCAAAAAACAGTTATTTATTTTTGTGTAAACTGTTAGAAAACAATCCCCAAATCATGCAGAAAACCATGATGTAGTGAATAATTTTGTTTTCAGTGTGTATGTCTCGCCACCAGACCGATCCATGATGGGGGGGGGTCCATTACTTTCATGAGGTAGAAGATTTCTGTTCATGATTATGATATTGTATTCATCGCATTAATAAATATCATATATCAAACAAAGATGCAAAAGAGTTGAGGTCCCCAAATCACACTTCTCTTGGAGTGAGATAAATCTTTTGAGAGTGGATTTTTACCTCTTTCTGGAGTGAAAATATCTGAAAAGGTCATAGTTCACTCCAGAAATAGCTATAATTCAGTCGTACAGTTAACTCAAAATGGATTGGTCCTTAGAATTCCTCCGAGTGGGATGTCATTAAGTCCTAGATTTTTTTAACATTAGCTCTATCGCATTTACAGGATATTCAAAATCATGATTATATCGTTTGTATTGATTTTTTGTAGATCACTCCTGAAATGATCAAGGATCTCAAGTCTTGCTACATGGGAGCTTATGACGAGTCACAAGATGGACGCTTCCATGTTTCTGAGGTGAGTCTACTCTAAAAAAAACCCCGCATACATTCGTAATTCCGAAGCTTTGTTATTTCGAAGGTTCGTATTTCCGAAGGATCGTAATTCCGAAGGTTCGTTAGTCCGAAAACGAAATAAGGTTCGTAATTCCGAAGGTTCGTTAGTCCGAAAACAAAGTGAGGTTCGTAAATCCGAAGGTTCGTTAGTCCGAAAACGTAATGATTAATGAACCTTATTTCGTTTTCGGACTAACGAACCTTATTTCGTTTTCGGATTAATGAACCTTCGGAACAGCGATCCTTATTTCGTTTTCGGACTAACGAACCTTCGGAACATCGAACCTTATTTTGTTTTCGGATTATCAAACCTTCGGAATAACGCCACAAATGTTCGGATTAACGAACCCTTTTACATTTTCGGATTAACGAACATCGAGGTATAGGCAATTTACGTGTTTCGGAATTACCAACCTTCGGAATAAAGAACCGTCGGAATTACGAAGTGTAACAAAAAAAAAACACTCTAACAGATTCATAATTGTGATTAACTTTGAAAAGCAAACGTGACACAACTCTTTTATGTTCAGTTTATTAGCTCATTACTTACTCGAATGATTTACAATAATTGTGTTAGAATGACCACATAATTTTATTTACCATTGAAGCATGGGAAACAGAACAATTTAGACAATACGGCTTCCCATAATCCAACATAGACCATGCATGCCTGTATAGGATTGAACTGGACTTCAAAATACGGGTATACACTTTAAATTGTGCATCTTTAGGAGACCTTTATGTGCACTATTTTTTTACTCACTAAATACTTTTAAATATTTTCTTAGATGACCCCTTATATTCTTCATATAATGAATGTAATAGTCACATAATTATAAGCACTTATATTACTCAGATTGTCATGTAGCACGAATTCAAATTCTGTCTCTTAGCGTCCTGAAATGTAGATTGGTAGAGAGAGAAACAAAGAAAGAAAAAATAAAAGAAGAGAAAACAATCCTAATATTATATTGGAACCTTTTGATACCATAATACAAATCTGAGACTGGAAACAACTTACAATGTGAGTGATATTTATCCGGAAAATTTGGAAAGAAAGAAAGTTCATGCAAATATAATATATGTTATTGGCTAAAATGAGTTCAAATCTTATCTTGACAGCGTGTAATGAACAGGTGAAACCAAGGAGTTAGAATTGTCATGTATATTTCACAAGATTGTGTGCATTTTATCATTTACGAAAATATAAAAGAAAAATTGTATAAAATACACTACTTACATCTCTCTTATTACCGGGATAAAACTGTGTTCATATCTTATCTGGATAATGATAATCTATACGGTCGCGTAAAACGAAGAACTTGGAAGTAAGAATTTAAGATATATTTACAAAATGTTGAATTTAATTGTCCTTTTGCTTTCCATTGTTACTTTGAATATGAGAACAATGATTGCTAGTCTCCCAACTGGCTTAGAGTTAGCATAGGCAATATCTACATCAAAATGTTGCCCCAAAACTTGATAGACTTTCAACTAAGAAAAAATGTAATCCTCAGATTTGAAATGTTTAATATCCTAAAAATGAATGTAATCATCTGTCGTCTTAAAATTATGAAAATTCAAACGATTAGTATTTTCATAATTCTCAAAATGTAAATGCCCTATAAATGATATCATCATACTAATCTTTTACCGGTATTATTTCATCTCCCTTTAACACCTGTTTTGCCGTTTATTTCTTTCATTGTTGCTCAAATGCAATTCTAAATAATTGTATCATATTCCTTTCTCCCCCCCCCCTCCTTTGACCTCTTTGCCCCATCCAATGATTTTCGACTTTTCCCCGTCCCCCTCCTAACTTTTTTATGTTTATCTAGAGGGTTGTGCTACAAAGGCTTGAAAGGGAAAGCAAGTGGCGACCGACCCCATTGATTTTCAAGTAATGGAAATAAAAACAGAGAAAAATTGAAACAAATCAAGGTTTCCCAGAGCTATCTACCCTTTGGAAAAAAATGGTGATGCCGAAAAATGTCTCTGCCGGGAATCGAACCGGGACCCAGCTTTGGAAACCCATGCACCTTCAAAACACACCTTCACCCGACAAAGGAAATTATAATTTGTATAGTGTCGAAATCTGTCTATCTGACAGTCAATCGGACTGGGGTCGCCCTATAGCCACTGACCCGTCTCTGTGGTCTAGTGGTTCGATTCCCGGCAGAGACATTTTTTCGGCATCAAGTTTTCCAAAGGTAAGATAGCTCTGGGGAACCTTAATTTAAGCTACGCCTACCGTTGTTATTATTACTATTATTATCGTTATTAGTGTGATCAATCTCTTGGTTCTCCTTCAAAATTATATTTCAGATCAAAGAGTATGGAGTAGGTCTGGTAACTTATACATGTGCACATGACTGTGTTACCCCTTTAAATCAATTGAGAAAAATGCCGGTCGTCTTTCCATCTGTTAAAAAACCCTGGTGCCGCCCCCGTGTTTTTTTTTATACTTTGTATCGTTCACTTTCCCTATGATTTGTCAATCAATTCATTTCGGGCAGTCATTTTTTTCATTCAGAATGACACCGAGCCCGTCTGTATCCCTACTAATGTGCCTCTAACGTCCCGAGGTGTTCTCAAGTTGTCAAGAGTATTTTCGAGACTTAACGATGACATGGAATGTTGAATGCTAAAAGCTTTCCAGACTCTTCAAATAGGATGGTGTTTGGATAGCAAGAGGGTTGAATTCCTCGAAAATAAGAACACATAGATCAAGTGAGGGTTCAGGGCTTCAGAAAAATCACAGTTATTTATTCTAGAAACTTTTGTTTGAAGGAGATGTATCATGCGAGACTTACATAAATGAATTGAACACTTTATAAAATATCTTGCAGCACAAATTTGACAAAATGAACATGACTGTAATTAAAAAACGAAAATTAGGAAAACGGTTCCAGACAAAATGCAGGCCTCTCGGAAATCGTTAAGCTTCAACGACATTAATACGTATACTATTTGAAATATAAACCAATTAAACAAACCCTTATGGAGCAAACACACGGTTATGGTTTATGAGAAAATGTCAAAATTTGACATAGTATATGGGACCTTTCACAAGCTATAATCTCCACAACGTGACACGACATGATTGTGTAAAAGGAAAAAGGGAAAGGGAACATGTATTTTTCTCTCAATTTCCATTTTCGCGTGATTGTGGATGCAGTTGCTCTTTACTGAGTGTAAGGATGATGCTGACACCTGATAAAAAATTGGATTTTTATCAAGAATATGTCGCTATGAGATATGGGAAAATAAAATGATATCTATTCACTGCTATTGTCATAAACTTGAATGGGCATAATAGAAGCTGTCACAAAGGCAATTAGTTTAATGGTCATGTTGATGGAAAATGTATATGGACTGGCTTTATTTAAATTCGTTAAGTGGTTTTGTAGATTTATCTATTCGTTCGGAGGGATGGGGGTGTAATATCCAATTTTTGAGGTAGAACTGTCATTCTCATAATTAAAACGCGCCGAAAACGCGCAGTATATTTTCTTAGTACTGTGTCTATTCTGTCATCGTAGATACCAAAATTTTGTTCATTCTGAAACCGGGTCCATGACATTTGATCCGGCGACAATTGCTCCGCTCTAAGTTCCAGACACTAATAGAGTGACCCTCTTCGATCCTGGGTTTAAAACTATATACCCTACCATAAACCTACCATAAAACCATATTGCTACCCTAACCCTATACCTCTTAGACGAAATTAAGCCCGGAGAAATTGTCGCAGGAGAAAATGTCAAGTCACCCCTGAAACAACCCGACATCAAGCATCTCGAACCTGCCTAGATTAACCTAGTCTGTTGCACAGGCCCTGATAGAAGCCTAAATCAACAAAATATGGATCTTTCATGGGACAAGTCTAGCACAAATACAATTTGTTTCAATTCCGGCACACGTGGTGACCGAAATTCGACTGTTCGGAATGAAACTGGCCTTTTAGTTCAAATCGTGTCACCTATACAGACTAACTAATAAAACGCGATTTTCCCTCTAAACAAAAGCAGACAGAAGTATACCTCAAAGACATATGCTTGATTACTTGCATTGCTATAGCATCTTTTTTTGAAGTTACATTTTTAAGATGTAACCTCATATTGGCATACATATATGAAAATTTAAAACCTCTGAATTAATTCTCATTCCGTACCAGTTTTCAAAATAACAAAAAGTGGGAAATATGATTATTTCAATTTCACTCCCATGCACCAGGTCCAAATGAAGGTACACCATGTACACTGGTGATAGAGTGAGTATATTAATGAGTCTGACACTCCCTCCAATGATTGGATGGGCTTGGTAAAAAGCATTCAACTGACAACAACGAAGGTGACAGTGGAAATGATGACCGATTGGAACAAACGGATAAAAAAAGAGAGGGTTGGGGATGGAACGGAAGGGAGAGGGCATGGCCCATTATTTTGATAAAAATAACTGAAGGACGTCGATTTAGAGAAATATGAAAACATAAAAATGAATGAATATTATTTAGTATTTGTGGGCATCACGGGGGGGAGGGGGTAATCATACAGGCAGGAAGCGTGATATTGAATGTATGTCTTTAAAAAAAATTCAAAGTGATGGTGTTATCCAATCCAAGCTGGATTTGGCATGTTCTGACTGTTTCCACATCTACTTGAGATCATGTTTGTGAACAGAATAGATGACGGAGATATCATATTAATAATATCACAAAATATGAATTGTACTATGAAGGAAAATGCCAGGATATTGAGGATGGGAGAGTAAAATAGTGAGGGAGAGAGGGAGAGAGGGAGGGGAGGAGGGGCTGTATGTCGAAGGAAAGAAAGGAGAGGGTGGGGGTGAGGGGGAGATGTGAGAGGTATAGACACATGGTTATAAGTTGAGAGAAAGGCGGAGATATCTGTACAAGAACCGCAGAGTATCAGAACGTGTGATGGTTAATGAAGGGAGGGAGACGGCTCGCCTTCAACGTCTGCATTAGCAGTGATTGAACTAATTAAAAATCAAGGTCTGGTAGGAACATAAAAAGGAGTTGATGTAAAGACTCAAAACTGCATAAGAGGGCGTGTTTTATGCCACTATGAATTAAAAGCATGACAAGAGATGGATCTAGAACATAAAATTAGCAATTAGCTCACAGGCAAAAATGTTTGTAGATTCTAACTGGTCTTGCATTTTCTTGCAACAGGAGGGGGATATATATTTCATATATATAAATACATCGATCAATAACACAGGTTTTTTATTTGTTTGGTTTGGTTTGTGGCAATCGTGTTGCAATGAATGAAATCGCAGAAAGTGCTTTCGTGTTGACTCGTTAAACACAGTTTTGCTTTGACGAAAGTAGTTCTCCGTCAGCGGGGCCCCTTCTCCTGATTGGGCCGCGGGATTGAGTGCCACGCACGCCGAAAGATTTTCCCTCCATAAACCCGAGATTTGATATCAAGCTTTCATACATTTAGACAGTGTCCAAACATGTGAATGATTGCATATCATTGATTTTTGTATCCTGTTGAAAATGTGGTATCCACTTTCTCTTACTAGTATTTGCTGGAGTGGTGAGATACACTAACACCTTTACTTTCGATAGCTCTGTGTGGTATACGGTGTAAAATTAAAAATATGAAAGAGAGAGAGAGGGGGTGGTAGAAAGGGAAGTAGAGGGGGAGTGAGTTCGGGGGAATAGAGACGAAGAGTAGTAAGAGGGTGAATGCAATCCAGAGAAGTAATATATAAATCTAATTACAGTCATGTTCAGTCCCACCAAATCTGCATGTGGTAAATGACTTTATTCCTAGACGGTATCACCGTTTCAATACAGTATACCTACAGTAGAGTACGATACCAAAAAAAAACGAAAGCAGAACATTATTAGCCCAAACATCATTGGGATGATTAGGTGCTTGGTGCGCGATGGTCCGGGTATTATGGAAACTGATGAAACGCAACGGATGCCCAACAGATCAGAACATAAGAAGTTGTTGAAATTTACACCGAGAAAATGAAGTTGGATCGAGGTAATTTGCCCAGTGGGTTGTGACCGAGTATGCCTCGTATAAAGCAGAAAAGGGGGTATAGCATAGGAGTTAGGTGAGAAGTTAAAGCTGCGAACTGTCGTGATATTTGGACCTCTGATTTAGAGTAAAAAGTGGAAGAGATACCAGTAACATGACAGGTAATTATGAGGAAAGCGATGGAGGAAAGGGAAAAGGGGGGATAGGATTAGATGAACATGAGTTATTAGGTAATTATAGTCGTATACGTGGTCGGGTGAAAAGTTTGCATGTTTTTAAGGCACAGTGACACGACTTGTTCAAGTTGTTGATCTCAGAGAATTGAACTTCTTTGATTAGTCACAGAATGAGTGACTGAAGTGAGTAAAGGCCGCCGCACTCCTTACGACTGTTCGCGATCCGACTTTGGAACAAATCGCATTTTGCTCATTTTCCGAAAATGTGAATGGAACATATCATTTTATTTGATTATTTCTTACGACTGCTATGACGTCATTACGACTAGATATTAAATTCGCTTTTATTCTAAGATTGATGATAGCATAGTCACAGATTTAAATGTGTTTTAAAACATTACACAGTAAGATATTCCATGTCTCGATATTAACATCAAATTCTACTACATTTTGTTCTGAAATCGGGTCGTAGACCAATCGTATAAGGTGTGCGGTCGCTTTAAGGTTGACCATCTTTCATGAAAGTAATAATTCATTAAAAACCAATCTGATCAGAATTGTATTATTCCATCACCGGCTTGCACATTAATACATTCTTGTTAATGCTGTGTGTTGTTGAATTAAGTCAATGTGTGTATGTTTATTTTAAACAACTTATCGTAATTTGTTGTTTGAAGTAAAGTCGATTATTATGAATTCGTTACTATGACGATTAGCTCAGGGGAAGTGCAATGTGAAGGGGGATGACTTGTCAACATAACCAACAACATGCGAGAAGCGATGTGTCTTAATATGCGACCCATTTAACACTCTCTTTTCAATAAATTCTTCCCTCATATTTGAAAAAAATTGTGTTGGTTTTATTTTTAATTACTTGAAAAATCAGAAGGGGGTTGTTGGTCTTGCCCAGACTAACAAGTCGTTGTCCGTCGAACTTGTCGAGAAGTCCTTGACAAGACTATTGATGCTCGTAATGGATTCGTTCATTTGGAAGACATATTTTGCTGGTTTATTGGCTATGTCTTGATTAATGACAAGTCAAGCCACATACGTTTTAATTTTCCCATTAAAAGAAAACGTGCCAAGAGAAGATAATAAAGAAACGTCTACTCGGAAGCGCTTCCCCATGTATCAATGGTTTTAAAACCATTCTAGTACTCAGGAATTTTTTCTCTATAAGAGGGGGCAATGATATTTTTTTTTTAAAATCCATGAATACATTCCAGTGAGAAAGAAAGTCATCAAAGTTTGACCAATGGGTAATTTGAATTTGGCTGACATTTTGAGAGATTTTTTTTTTAATCAATGAACGCCCCAAAAACCAAAACAAGAATAATAATGATAATTATGATGGGAGTGCGATGGGAGGGGGTAGATGATCTTCATCAGCCTGTCCCTTCCCAACTTCTATCTCAACTGTTATTGTATGACACATATATCAGCATGATAACAGGAAGAGATATTGCGAGTGTAAACGCATATAATTTGAGTCCAATAATAATGATAATTACATTAACAGCAACAACAACAATAATAATAATGATGATAGTAATAATCATTATCATAATGATAATAACTAGAACAATTTGATGGTATTTTTCCCTTTTGTTAAAAATGTGTTCTGAAAAAGTGAAGGAAGCTGAAGCCTTCCCTCCGATTCCTCGGCCTATATGTACTGTACGTTCCCATTCATTTAGCATGAGATGAGGTTTTATGTTTATGTATTATTACCCCTTTGAAATGACGTAAAAAATCCTAACGTGCCAAATCAGGTGCTTCTTGGGCTTGAATTCTTATCTTCCCTTGGATGAAAAGTTAAACAAGCAAAAAGAAAAAAAGGTTATCAGTCGAAATTTTGGGCCTTTTGTTTAAGAAAAATATGAGAAGCCAGAAAAAAGGGTAATTTGTAAAAATTGTTGGGCGATTCGTCCATCCCCAAAAAAATCCCTCCACTATTTTTCTTGCTCGAAAATGTTCAGGGGTTTCGATTGTACCCCCCATCCCCTGGCTACGGGTTTATGATGAAAGGTGTAGAACATTGTCAAACTGGGTGAAATATTGCACTTTGGAATAGAGCACCTTTAAAATGTTTGAGGTTGTAACTTTGCATCTTTTAGAAAGAGGACGCGGGGGCGCCATGAAAAGTACTTTTCTTCATATGATTGATATTCGACATTCCGTCTAGGTCTTATATTCATACCTCATTTCCAGTGTTCTAATTTTCACTCACAATGTATGAAAAAGTAATCATGATAATCGCATTTTGAGATAGATCCCTCAAGATAAGGTATTGCAGGAAAAAAAATTGACGATGGAATATATTTATAGAATTTCCCAGCGTGCTGAATTTGCTGAATTTATAAAGGCATATTGGGGTCATCCAATTTTCTGATTATGGAAATACTCCCCTTTTGGATAAAATTTGAATAGTTGATCGTTGAATACACCTTGTGTATATATATATATATATATATATATATATATATATATATATATATATATATATGTGTGTGTGTGTGTGTAAGGTTATACATGTACAACAGCTTTTGGCAACTCTTTTTTATTTAAATATTGTAAGAAATGGATGAAGAGAACAATGGTAGGCGTAGCTTAAATCAAGGTTCCCCAGAGCTATCTAGATAGCTATCTAGATAGCTCTGGGGAAGCTTAAATCAAGGTTCCCCAGAGCTATCTAGATAGCTATCTAGATAGCTCTGGGGAACCTTGATTTAAGCTACGCCTACCATTGTTCTCTTCATCCATTTCTTACTATATATATATATATATATATATATATATTTATAATCATAAAAGGTATAGTAAATGCCGTAGAAATAAAATCATAGATTTTAAAAGGAGCAAAGCTCTCAAAAATGAAAGGTAAAGTCACACTCTTCGTCAGTGCCCATGATGTGACAAAAAAGAGAATTCAAAATCCGTTTCTGAAACAGTCGTGAAAAACACGTCTGTTCATGGGCATACGGATTGAGAAACTCACCTTTCAAAGAAATCAATGCGCTGAAGATGGAGGAAGCGCACTGTAAAAAACGCATCTAAAGACGCGTTGCCATGACTGCAAGATGACAATGGCGAATCTCCGGCTCCAAAACAGGAAAATCTGAAAAGGGCCTCACCGCCAACAGTCGAAGTTTAGCAGTAAAAAAGTACCTGAGTAAAATAGAAATAGTCTGCTTCGGCATATGGAATAAAATATATATATTTATATATATATATATGTATGTGTGTGTGTGTGTGTGCATACATACATAAAATTTGAATAGTTGATCGTTGAATATACCTTGTATATATATATATATATGTATGCATACATATTATTAACAAGAGAGTTGCCACAAACTCTTTGCAGTCATACAATTTCTCTCTCTCGCTTCTCGCTCTCTCTGTATTTATATATAATTTTTACCCCTTTTCATATAACAAATATATTTTTGTGAATATGTAATGTTTTAATAATTCGTAATCCGTTGATTTATGTTATTCATGTTTATTTCCCAAATCTTTGTAACTCTCTCAACAAACTGTTTTTCGTCTCAACTTTGGAGTATTTCATTGTTACGATTGTAAAATTAGCACGTTCTAGGAGTCTGCTGGAACGATAAGCTTGTAAAATCTGGGAACGATGGCCAGAATTGGACAGTGAAAAATACGGGGCACTTCGAGATTAGATCAGTTGCGTAATGAGCGAAAAAGGGTCTAACATGGCGTAGAAAGTACAAGTTTTTAGAGAGCGAGCGAGCAAAAATTTTGTGATATATTTTTACATTGATATTTTACACATATGCAAAAGCGATATCACATTTCCCCCTTTTTCGGGGGAGGGGGCAGGATCCCAAGCCCATATCCGTAAGTCGGTGTTAAGTGCATGTGCTAAAATGTTATCTTAGAAACATACATTTTTATTAAGAAAGAAGTTAATCTTCTCCCTTTGTGTCAGACATACGCGACAATAATGTTAAAGTTTCTTTTTAAAGTGCAATAGCCTACTCATCACACGGGCATGATTGTGCAATTATTAATCTCATTTGTTTTCTTTTTATAGTCTTATACGGAGGCGGTATACGATGCACTAGGGAGTTTGTGGTTATGAATGTTGTACGATATGATGATGTTATGATCAGGGATTTTTAGTGTTATGATCATCGGTGTACTAAAATGCATTATATGCACGTGACAGTGAAACGTTCTAACGTAAACTAATTGCTATCTTACATTGGCGTTTAATGAGCCAGAAATTTTGAGGGGGCTGAGATATGGCGTATTGGGCAAAATTTATTTTAAAAAACGTTGCGAATGAAGCAAGCGAGCAAAATTTTCGACATTTTTATTACAAAAATCCAATTTGTGATAGATTTTGAAATAATATCGAGAAAATAATATCATATTGCACCCTTCTCTCTTTCCTTCTCTCATTTTTCTTTTTAGGGTTAGGTTTTTTTTTTCTCGGTCGTGATTTTTTCCGGGGTGGTGCGGGGGGGGGGGGTCAAGGCCCCCAAGCCCCCCCCCATCTGTACGCCACTGCTATCTTACAATGTCGCTTCTTGTTTAAAAATAAATGTATCTATACTTTTGAAGCCCATATGAGATGATTTATTCACATTTTAAATAAGATTCAGCTTATTGTTATGGAATATATGAATTCTTAGGAAAATGTGTTGTAAAGTGGGTAGGAAGCAAATATAATCGATCACCATCCTTAGCAACTATTTGTAAGAAGTTGAATTTGAGAAAATGACAATGAATATGATATAGCTTTTAGGGTATACGCCTTCTTCTTTAAACCCAACGTGTACATATTCATAGTCTTGATGATATTGAATTTTTGTATGAATTAATGTTGGAAAAATGTAATAATTTGGAAGAAAATAAATGTTTATTTGAATTGAATTGAAGAAGGTATATCAGCAAAAGTAGAATCATTACCGTTAGTATGGAACAATATCCTTTACTCTGTAAAGAACGCAGTTTCACTCAATGTATTCAAGAAAAATCTAAAAAAAAACAACATTTTTCTGTTATTGCCCGCTTGCCAGCATTGGTCATTCAATGTTTATTTTCATTCGCATTTACATATAATTTATGTTTCGTTTCATCGTAAATACTTTACATGTAATACACTTTGTACCTTTCCGAAACAGGCGCCATAGAAATGTGATGATAATGATGAAAATTATTGTTATTATTGTTGTTATCATTATTTTTACTATTATTAATATTGTTATTATTATCATCAATATAATTATTGTTGTTATTATTATTATTATCATTATTATTATCATTATTATTGTCTCGCCTGCATAGCAGAGCGAGACTATAGGCGCTGCTTTTTGACGGCGACGGCCCGGCGGTGTCGTCAACATTGAAATCTTAACCAAGGTTAAGTTTTTGAAATGTCATCATAACTTAAAAAGTATATGAACCCAGTTCATCAAACTTGGACATAAGGGTAATCAAGTATTACTAAAGATTCTGCCTGAATTTCAGGTTACATGACTAAGGTCAAAGGTCATTTAGAGTCAGTGAACTTAGACCATGGGGGAATATCGAAATCCGCATCATCATCATTATCACCATCATCATCATCATCATCATCATCATCATCATCATCATCATCACCATCATCATCATCATCACCATCACCATCATCATCATCATCATCATCATCATCATCATCACCATCATCATCATCCCCATAATCATCATCGTCATCATCATCATCATCATTTCCTCCTCTTTGTGTTCTGGGTCAGATTGACACATAAAAAGAGTCCGTTGGGGACATACCCCACTAAAAAAAAACTAGAATAAAGAATGGCCCCAATTTACTGCTCAATCTGACTCGGGATTTAATACCACCAAGCAGAAGTGGTGTAACTTGAAAACCTCATCAGGAGGGGCAAAAAATGTTATTAAAATCCTGTCGGAGGAGGCATTCTGCCCCTACCCCCTCTGCAGGTACACTCGTACATAGTAGGGTAAAGTTATATAGATATATTATCTTTTATCCCAGTTAGGAGCTTATAACAACATTTTGTTTTTGCTTTGTGTGTTTTCAGTTAGCAGATCTCTTACCAACCGACGAAAACTTTTTGTTGATCTTCAGGAAAAACGAGAACATCACAGACAGCAGAGCCTTATTAAAGGTATGAACACGATGAGGTCTTTAAATATTCTAGATTAAATCAATTTAATAAGCATAAAAGTATATTATGTACATTATTTATGAAGAGGCGATGTTAATACCGTTGAATTGTAAAATTTTATGATCTCCAAAGTCCAAACAATGTCACAATGAACTAAACGATTTGAGGGGGTCAGACATTGCGTATGCCCCCCCCCCCAAAAAAAAATGCTGCAAACGAATGAAGTTAGCACAAATATTGGTCATTTTAATAAAAAAATCTAATATTGTGGTAGATTTTGGCATAGTATTAAAACTGATGTCATATTTCTTTTTTCCCTTTCCTTTCCCCCCCCTTTTATCTTGCCTTGGTCGTGAAACTTTTTTGGGGGCCCTATGGCTCCCAGCCCCCCACATCTTTCATGCCTTTATGCACATTTCTCCAAACACTGTACAAATCAGGGTCGGTGCCAGGACATTTGGGGGGGGGGCAAGACAACCAAAATATGACGTCATATTTTCTATTCTAATTAGTAGAGGAGGTAGCATTGCACATTTCATTGCCCCTTTTTCATATGAATGTTTATGAAGGAGATAATGAGTGCTTTCATAGTAAGGTTTGATGTCTCTACATTACCCCGTGGTAAATGTGTTTTAATTCTCTTACAGCTGTGGAAGAAGTACGACACAAACTCCAGTGGATTCATAGAGCGTTCTCAGTTGAAAGTGAGTACAAGACCCTGCTATATTCCAAAAGGGATGCAGTTGTTCCAAAGCATTTTCAACTATAGAAAGTCAATGGGCTTTCCAAACAACTTTGGGGCAATGTCAATATTTTGGTCCATGAGCATTTTGGAATGTTAATACCCTCTAACTCAAGAAAAGATAATTTGTAAGAACACCAAAGAGATCACCAAATGTTAGAATCGTATTTTTATGTATTTATGTAAACAGGTATCCTGCCAAAAACTTTTGCTTCTAGGGTCGTACACCTTCTTCTATATAAACATAAAATGTACACATTTATATTCTTCTCGACAAACTGATATTTGCATGAATCTATGTTTACGATAAATGTAGAAATTTTAAAATGGAAGAAATTAAATGTTCATTTGACTGAATTTTAATTACACCTGTATAATTTTAATACAATTTTATGAGACTGCACATCGGTGACTGCATTGCTCTGGATGGTATTCCTTGCTGATATTGATAAGATGATTCATAATTCTTTATGAGACAGAATCCAAACCTTATAGGAAAATATGGAAAGAAAAAACAAACAAATTAAGAGAGTAAAACCTAATAACCCTGACAACTTATACATAATGTGCAAAGCTAAGGAGGCAAGCGAATCGATTCATTCGTAGTTAATAAGTCTTTTTCCTACTTTTTTGTTGTTGTTGCAACTTTTCCCTGAAACTTCGGTCGAGTTTGCTTCTTGTCTTACTAATGTAATGTTTCGATCAAGTTTCTCTTGACTAAAGTCTTAGGCCCGTATTCTGATAGCAGGTTTAACTTAAACTCAGGTTTAAATTTATGGTTTAAGTATGGATAGCCAATTGTTACAAATCACTTACAGTAGAGATATCATATTTCAGATCATCATTTCGGGAGGGGGAGTGCTCTGACCTTGAAAAAAAGAAAAGAACAAATAGATGGTTATTTACCCGGGGGGGGGGGGGGGGGGCACTGCAAGCCCCCAGCCCCCGGTTTTGCTGCCCTGTGTGATTCTTAACCCCCCCCCATACCAGCCATGCCCACGGGTAGCTAAAAATATGAAAAAATATAATGGATATTTGAAGTGATTTAATATTATCTTTGTCTAATTTTGAATTTTTGTACCAGTCATTCATTCGTGACCTGTGCTCTGGTAAGAAGGAAGTTGATGACAAGAAACTAGATGAATACGCTGCAGCTACGGTACGGTGTAAAAACTGTGGTGTTAAAACTGACACCAATTGGTGTTAATAGAGGACCACACCCTGAGGTGTTAAAATAACAACCTAGATATTGAACATTACACCAAAGAGTGTAAATGTAACAACCATAGGTGTTGTAATAACACCTATAGGTGTAAAACTAACACCACCAATTTAACACTGGTGTAAAATAACTGGTGTGGTCCTCTATGTACACCGGTTAACACCACTGTTTTTGCTGTGTTTACTCTGCACAAAACTATTAAAAATAATTTTCATTTTTAGTGCATTAGCTAGGGACTGTTGTCGGTCATTTTTACCCACAAACTTACTTTAAGCCAACCAAATATGAGGATCCTAGTATCGTGATATAATATGTCAAAATCACTAAGGATCTCCACAGTAGGCACGACATCAATTGTGGCAATAATCGTTTACACAAACAGATTCATTTGAAATGAAAACATATGGCAGATATTTTAATTTGAGTTTTTTTTTCTTCATTTTAGCAAAATCAGTCGGTCAGAATGTTCAGTCTTTTACTAACTTCTTAATGATCAATTTCAGTCACGTGTAAGCATTTATTAGTGGCAAAATTGTCACCTTTCAAATGTCACAAGAGTAATCTTCCAATCTTATTTATTAGGTTTTTTTCTGATGAATGTTCCAGTGCTGTAGTTTCTCGTTCATAGCTAGACACATTATCCGGACAATTATCATGATTTGCACGAGGAAATTTGAGCAATTAGGGGAGCTTTTGCAATTTTCCTCCATATTTAATTCGAATAAATGTAGTCCAACATGAACAAATTATTGAATACGACAACACAATGAAGAACCAGCAAAATGAAATTAGACATTTCAGAGGGATATAGGTATAGTGTGTTGCAGTTTTGACTTGAAGGGAGAGAGAGAGAGAGAGAGAGAGAGAGACAGTCGAAAAGAAACCCAAACTTTTACAGTGTAAACCTATGTAGCTTGAGTGAGGAAATTGTAATCAGATAAAAGTGAGATTTTAAGTTTAAATAGATGTGTATGTCTTGTATTTAACAGCTCAAGCTCTGTGACAGGAATAACGATGGTCGACTTGGTCTAAGAGAGATGACAAGGTAATTCATATGGCCCACTTGTATTTATGAATACCAATTAAACCTTAGAAAATAGCATATTGAAAGTATGATAAGGTGTGATTTTGTTTAATTTTGCTTTGATTTAAGTCTAAGTCCACCTCAAGTTGATTTGAAATAAAAGGATAAATATAGCACTGACAATTTTATCACTATCTATGGACATACGATTGGAAAGTGTGGCATTTTAAACTTTTGTTTGAATTAGAAATAACAGGAATCAATGATGTCGCACACTCAAGAAGTTTTTTTTGTATTTTAGTATGTGAAATACTACAAATCTATTTGTAAAATACAGATTTGATGACAAAGGTGACCTTCGCCAGCACATCAGAATAGGGGCAACTAAAATATTATAACTTTTTTATTACATCTAATTTCGATTACATTTTCTTTATTTGCCTTTTCTCTATTCATTCAAATTATGAGACTTGGTGGTTATCAAAAATACTGATACCAATGTATACTCACTTAGAGAACTCTTCCAAACTATTCTAAAGAGTAAAATAACAAATATACACTGTTTTCATTTACTTGGTGTCTACATGTTTACATTTACTTTATTTTCCCTGTTATATTGGTTTATTTTACAGATTGCTGAACATCAAACAGGAATCAAATTTTTTGAACCAATTTGATGAAAGGGTAAAGGTAGGTAAACACATTTCAAATGAGCATTTGTTCTTTTTCATCTACTTTTTACGATGAAGTTTTTGTATTTATTGATAAATCAATATGCAATAATAAAGCATGCATTTTTTTGTGAACTGATCAATATTTTCTCTGATTTAGAAAAATAATTCTACATCAAGTAGCTGATATCGTACTCGAATAATGAATCATTTTACAACAATGATGATGAGAAAAACACCCAACCCAGACATGCCAGCTAGGGGGCCAGAACCCGAATAAAAATCCTGTAAACAATGACAATTTCTTGTTATGAAAATTAAAGGCGAGGATTCACTGAATTAAACCGTTTCTTATTTCTTTTTCTTCAGAACATGACGGAAAAGGAGAAGATACGTCACATCAACAGGGTTTTTCATCATTATGCACAGGTAAATGGTTTATCACATCATAGGTTAACCGTCTGTAATAAGCACTTAATAAATAAATTGTTTTTAAGGTCTAATATTAGGAGAATACAACTTTTACTTTAATACATATTCACCTATGTTTGAATTAAAAGATCAATTTCATTTTACGCAAAAGTGACTCAATAATAATACTCAGACCAGAAGATTTTTTTCCCAAATTAAAAATTATGTTTTTGCGATTGAGGTGGAAACTCACTTTACGTTTTAACACGTTGTTTAAAAAACAATTGGTAGAAAAGAGAGGTGCGTTTCACTTTGACCTTGAAAATAAAGGCAATGTGTAAACCTTCGTAGCAGTCTTATTTACCTTGATGTTGGGCATAACGTATAGAAGACTTATTTGCCCCTATTGGGGTGCTCTTTTGGCGGGGACATGATATATGCACCGGGGACAATAATTGCTCCTGGCTTTATTTGATCTAAGATGTATAGGTTTGGGTTGCAGTAGGGTTTTATATTAAGTATAGGATAGGGACAGGGTATGATGTTAAATCCAGGGTTGAAGTTCGTCGTTCGATTAGCATGGGTGGAAATCCCAGGAGGGACAGGGGGAACGTGTCCCCCCTACTACATTGAGTAGTATTTGTAGTCTTTATGATGGTAAGAAATACATCATTCAAAATCGAAATAAAAGGTGCATTTTAGGACGAGATGACCTTACTTTTGGGATGATAACCTTTTTTGGCTGTCTAATTTTCCAGCCCCTTGTCCCCCCCCCCGCTACCTTTTGGGAGAAATTTCCGCCCCTGTCGATAAGTAGGTCCATGATTAGTGTGTTGACTGTACAGCGGAGCAATTGTTACCGGAGCAAATGCAATGGAACCATTTTGCCTGTAGAGTCAGAGCACTAATTCATTATATGATGCACTCAATTGCTTAATCCTAAAACAAAAAATACTCAGGACAAAATGTAAAAGTGAATGTGAATTCAATCTCTTCAATACAGACAAGCTCAAACATATCAGCAAGAACCTATCTTGCCAAATTATATAGAAATACATTTTTAAACATTTTATGATTTTGTTTCTTTTTATACAATATCTATAGAATTATTTTGGTATATATTATGTACATCAATATGACTTTTATATGATGGTTTGTGATAATTCTTTTGGTAGGATGGGTGTAACGAGATCGAAGGAGAGCAGCTCGATGCATTCATCTCGGATCTGATGGATGTAAGTTTCTTTAGACTAAAGTCTTAGGCCCGTATTCTGAAGTCAGGTTTGACCGTATAGAGTGCGTTATATATCTCTATGGGTTTGACTTAAACTGACTTAGACCATGGTCTAACTCTGTGCTAAAATTATGGGAAGCCAAAAGTCTCAAAATTTTTATTAAAGGTCAAGACCACCTCAGAAAAATGTTGATTTGAATCAATAGAGAAAAATCAGACATGCACAATGCTGAAAATTTCATCAAAATCGGATGTAAAATAAGAAAGTTATGACATTTCAAAGTTTCGCTTATTTTCAACAAAATAGTTATATGAACGAGCCAGTTACATCCAAATGAGAGAGTCGATGATGTCACTCACTCACTATTTTGTTTTTTTATTGTTTGAATTATACAATATTTCAATTTTTACAAATTTGACAATTAGGACCTCCTTGCCTGAAGCACAAAATGTTAAAATAATGGAATTCCACGTGTTTAGGGAGGAATGAAACTTCATTTTACAAGACAATGACGAGAAAATCAAAATATTTCATATTTCATATAATAAAATACAAAAGAAATAGTGAGTGAGTGATGTCATCAACTCTCTCATTTGGATGTAACTGGCTCGTTCATATAACTATTTTGTTGAAAATAAGCGAAACTTTAAAATGCCATAACTTTCTTATTTTACATCCGATTTTGATGAAATTTTCAGTGTTGTGCTTGTTGAATTTTTCTCTTTTTATTCAAATCAAGTTTTTGTTGGGGTGGACTTGTCCTTTAAGTTGTATGTTTCTTATGTTTACTGTGCTCTTTCCTGATTCATCGATGGTGAAGACAATCGTCTATTTATACTTCCTAGACAATTATGAATAATTTGAGAGCCAAGTGAGTGAAGTATGATATCTCTAGCTGTTAGTGATTTATGTAACAATTTGCTGTCCAAACTTAAACCACAACTTTAAAGAGTTTAAGGTAAACCCGACTTCAGAATACAGGCCATTATCACTGTAACACATTTAATTTGCACGTTAACGTTTCTTGAAATTACTCTTGACTTGCAGTGTTTATGTGTTTACAATTAGGTATTCATTAATTTTGTTTACAAGGTAGTAAATTTCCAATTTAATCAGTTTATGATATATGTATTAAAATCTCTAAGCATTTTTGTATAATATTTCCTTTACAAGGTCACAATGATTCCACAAGAAGTGTTATAGACTTCACATGCTTTGGTGCTATGAATGCTGCATGTACAGTTATGCTGCTCAGAGATTTTCTGTCACAATTAATTTTTTTGTAGTTATATGAAATATGAAATAAAAAATAATGAGATGTAATTTCTGTTATACTTCTTTACAGACCGACTCTAAGATGGACATGTCGCAACTTGAAATAAGCAAGAGAGCTATTCTACATAACTTTGACTGCAATCGAGACGGCAAAATCAATTTGGAAGAGCTTGCTATGTGTCTCAACTGTTATAAGTTCAGCTAAATAATTAATCATTGACATACAAGCGAAAAAATGGGTTGATGTCATGAAACACCTACAAGCATCTATTCTGCCACACAATGAAATGTATGTTGTATTGATCACTGTGCCTGAATTCTCATGTGATTAAAAAGTTACAAGTTACTTTGGTGTCACTTGTATCGTCCTGTGAATTAAAATATATGTTGTAAACTTGAGTTTAAAACTTGGCCTCCAGTAACTTCATTAAATGTATTTCAACAGCATAGTTGACAAAGAAAATTTATAGCAGAATTGTGGATCGGATAGACTACTGCAGTATTCAAGATAAAGTGTAAAAATATAGATATTTGGAAAATACTCATTTTTGATAGTTGAAATGAATATATCATCCCGGAAAGAATATCAAGCTATATTACCAGAAATGTAGGGTGAATTTGTTTTGTAATTGTGCAGTTTCTGATGATAAATAATGTTCTCTGACTAAAATGCGGCCTTTGGATTTATAAATTGTTATTGCGTTTGTGGAGGCTTTAGTGTTAGTGGATATTAGTAGATGAGTTACAATGTAGAATGTATCATATGACAAAATACATGATAGTGTATTGTAAAGCATGCTAGTGCAAATGTTGTCATTCAGTATGATTTTATTTAGAGCACACATAGGATATTATTCCGGATAGATGTATAGATGAGTATACGTGTATTAACATTCCATCACGTTCATTCTGATGTATATGATAATTTGTTATCTTTTAATAGGTTGGACATAAAATATCTATTTGCACCTAAAATATAATGTATATTAAGAAACATTCATGTTATAAATGTCAGTATTGATATGCCAATACTTGTATGATATATAAAATTTTAAAAGTGTATATTACTTTTCACCAAGAGTTAATTGATTAATTATATTATGTATATATACCCATGAAAAGCATGAGAGCTAGGCTATCAGTATTTTGAAGGACCCGTGTCGACCATCATCACGGCTTCATAAAGAACTGGGGTAGGGGAAGATGGACAGTGGCTCTCCCTCTCTTTGAGATATTGAGCCATGCTTTCAAACGTCAGATTCTTAAATGTGAATTTTGGAGAAAAAAAAAGATTAGAAAACATTTTTAACCGCTCGTTTGCTTTGTTGTTCCTTCCTGGCATGTCTTCTTGTAAGTAATTTGTTAGGCCTATTGTTGCTGACTGCCCCCATCACAACCACCACTAGCACCAACACGGGGAATAGGGTCCATTGCTTGATTTTGAAGTGCAGCCTTCATTCTTATTTTTGGGGAAAATATGAGTAAAAATGATGGATTCATGGTGGTATAAAACAAGGTCTATTTCCTCAGAAATATTTCTGTAAAACTGGCATCTTACACTCTTACGAAACATGTGTGGTATACTAATATGTAAAAAGCCCTGTGTTGTAACCTTAACAGAAGTAAATTTGTTCAACTACTTAACTCAATGTTAAGCATGCCCTCTTTCACCCCCTCATATTTTGCTAACATGATGTTAAAGGTAGATCGCCAAATAGTTATGTCAAATATGGTATTCTCCTTTCTTCTTATATTGAAAATTAATTGGGCTTTTTTCTTAAAAAGGAGAATTGTATTTATAGTATGCACAATAAACATTACTACGGGAGCTTGTGATTATTCTCAGCAGTGACTAAATTAATGCATCTATTTCAGTAAAATTGTTGGTTTTGATCCTCTGAGAATGGAACCAGTGGTGCTGATCGCCCCCACCTCAACTTTCAAAACCATTCCATGTCCCCTGGTAAATACCATCATCTCAAATCATTCTACCAGGCAAAGTCTGCAAAATCTTTGGGAAAAGTGTTACTGTCAGCTGCAGTAAAAAGAAAAACAATCTACCAAGGACCTTCATCTAACAGTGAATTGAAAATTAAAGCAACATGAATTTCAGTCAGGGCAGACATCAATGGAACAAACTGTGTCTTGTTTAGTTGTTAGCAATGTGTAAAGCTGTTGAACTTTTGTAGTCACATTGTTATTTTTTGGTCAAATTGTGCTATCAAATAAAAAATGAAGATAGTGGTGAAAGTGTACCATTCTCATTTTTGTGTGTGTGTTTGGACCAGGTTGTCAGATCAAAACCCTCTTTTTTTATTGTATTGGCTGAGAAGTACCGACCAATTCATAAAGACTTGAATTTGATTGGCTGTTGAGCCCATGGCCCTTGTGGGTGCTGCATGTACTACTAGTATTATTATCCCGGCCCCAGGTATTCTGGAAGATGTGTAAAAATGGAAAAACGTAACCAAAATAACCTTTATTTCATAGTAAAACCATTTTTTTTATTTTCAAATTTCTCGGAACCAATTTGACCTCCATTTCTTTTGGCTTTTCAAATCAGACTTTGTTGGGACAGTCGGGGGCGGATCCAGGATTTTCCAAAGGGGGGGGGGGGAATTTTCCTCCCCCAAAAAGGTCTTCAGTTTCAAAAGAGGGAGCACACCTCTGTTTTAATGGCATTTTTACATTACAAATATTTCAATTTTGTTTCTCAAAGGGGGCGGGGGGCACGTGCCAGTTGTGCCTCCCCCCCGTTCCGCCAGTGGGGAAAGGTAATGAATGCTGACACAAATCATAAGCACACTTATTTCTTGGAGTGAGGTGGCTTCTTTAAGCCCAGAGCCTGGGTTAACATCTTAATCCTTTATCAGATAGTAGCATTGGATAGCAATATGTATGTGACAGAGGCATCCAATGAACACGTGACCACACATACAATAATAAAACTTTCTTCCACAAATTCAGATATGACAAGTTTCTGTACAAGAAAGTGTTTATTCAATATCAGGAAAAGTACATACAATGTTTTATCTTGTTTATTCTTCATTTTTTTTCTTGCCTATGTTACTTTATTCATATAATAAAGATTGAATAGAAATTATTGTACAACGCCTACTTAGCTAGTTGTACGCGATCAAATGGGAGGCTGAACGTCACACATTCGTACCGTTGCACACACAAGACGTACCATCCAAAATGTACCATTGCACGGCTTTAGGAGGTGACGTCACAATGCGATTTCATTGAATAAGGTGACAATGCGCGTACAGCCCGCTGGCTAAATGCGCAATGCTGTCCAAGATCATGTGCGCTTGTGGGCCCGGCTTGTGGGATTTTGCTTTTTGCTTTCAATATTTTTGCTCCCTTTTCATAGATTACTGGAGGGAAAAACTCTTGTTTTTTTTCATATTTTCGGTAGATTCCGAGGCGTTGTACAACACTAATAGCGAATATTCTTATTCGTGCAATGGTGCGAGATTTCGCATTCGGTGAAAGAAAGAAACGCTCTATTCAACTCGGCTAACGCCTCGTTGAATAGAGCATCTTTCTTTCACCTCATGCGAAATCTCGCACCATCGCACTCATGCCTATTCGCTATTTGTATAATGACAAAAACACAAACTTATATGTACTCTGGTACAAAATATGGATCCACGAATGTGATAACAATCCATTCTGGTTTGAAATACAGTTTTGTAACCTGTGAGAAAAGAGAAATAATGGTTCATGATCTTCCTTTGCCACTCACATTGGCCCGTATGCTGAAGTTGGGTTTATGTCAAACTCTAGTCTAAGGTTGGGTTTTGACTATGGAAAGCCATATGTGGCATAATTCTTTTTTAACAGCTAGAGGCTAAAATTTATCAGCATAATTTACTCCCAAATCAGTCTTTACTGTCTGGGAAGAATAAATAAGATAATCGTATTCACTGTCAAAAAGTTGGGAAAGAGAGCAATAATCATAAGAAACATACAATATACATTGACATTGTTGGCTTCCCATAATTTCAGTACAGAGTTAAACCATGGTTTAAGGTGAACCTGACTTCAGAGTATGAACAGCTGAGTTAAATATTTATTTAATCTACTTGTACATGTAGATAGTCTAATGCCAAATGTGCTAGACCTATTCGGTCTAGTCTCAACTAAGTCTAATTACCATTTGGTCTACACCAATACAGGGATGTGAGTGGTCATAAATGAACAGATCTGAAAAAAAGCTGAACAGTGTAAAAAAGTCTGAAATAGAAAGAGCTCCCAAACTGTGTATACAGTGGAATGCCAAAAAATAAGCTGATATTAAGCTGAAAAAAAAAAAAAAATCTGAACTCTCACACCCCTGACACTAGTAAGTCTTGGACTAATACCCATTTAGTCTAATTATCATTTACTCCGATGCCCAGTTAGTATTAGGGTATTCCAGCAATCATTTCACAGATGCTTTCTATAACACAGAATCTTCTGTCAAAAAGCCCTTCATAACAAAACAGACTTGGTCTATAATAAGTGAATCAAAACAGCAGTGTTGTCCTGGACTCTGGACAAACTGACATATTTGCAATATCGTCCAGTCCCAATCTTAAGACGATGCGCTTTCCTGGTCCACCGACTTTCGACAATTGATTCTAATGCATCCATTGTGATTTGACGGCCATTTTCAATAGATTCTGTATGTTGCAGAAAGTGTCTGCCAAGTGCATGCTAAAATACACTATCATTTCCTCTTTATCTAAAATGTATTTTTTTCACTTTGTCAAATGAAAACTTGGTTCAAATCGTTAGTCTAAGCAGTGTCATACCAATTGGACATCAGAGGAAATGGGTTTAGCCAAACTGAAAATAAAACAGAAGGGTAAATGGGCTAAATGGCAATTAGAGCAGTCGGTAAGAAGATGGCAACTCTTTATGAAATGGGCCCCTGGTTGTTGACGAACTAGGATTAGACTAAATGGAGAGTAGACAAAGTGGCCCGTATTCTGAAGTCAGGTTTAACTTAAACTCAAGTTTCAAGTTGTGGTTTAAGTATGGGAAGCCAAAAGTATCAAATTTTTAAAATAAGTTGAACGTTTCTTATGTTTACTGTGCCCTTTCCTGATTCATCGATGGTGAAGACAATCATCTATTTATACTTCCTAGACAATTATGAATGATTTGAGAGCCAAACTAGCTGAAATATAATATCTCTACCATTAGTGGTTTACGTAACAATTGGCTATCCATACTTAAACCACAACTGTAAACCTGAGTTTAAGTTAAACCTGCTATCAGAATATGGGCCTTGGTGTGTAGACCAAGTGGCAATCTATCATCAAACTGTTCACTACATACACCCAACCTATTTCTGAAAAGAATACTCAAGATAGTACAAGCAAATTATTGGTTGCAGCCATTTTCTCAGGTTCAATAAAATATATAGACTAATTTCTTTTCACATTTGGGGAATTACGACTAATGCGACTGTAATAATTCACATTGAGCACTAATACATTAGGAAAATATTCCCTAGCATAAAGAAATGAAATTGTACAAACATTTTCAAGATATTCATCAGCTGCAGTAGGCAATATCCTCTGCTATATGACAAAAGCAAACCAATTACAACTGGCATTTATTTTAAAGCTTGTGTATAGTTTTGGTAAATCCACCAAAATGCACCTATCACTATTCCAATTCATTGCTAGCTAATATGAATGGATATGCCCTATAACAGTTATGATGTGGAGGATATGAAATGAAAATTTGTTTTACAGGATAAATTTTGCGATTTTACATGGAAATTTAACTTGATCGGGTCACCCAATCAAATTAAAATATCTGTGTGTTTTTGTCCTTCAATTAAATCCTATTCCAAATCATGGAATGGGCTGAAACTTTCAAGATATGTTCTTTGTCTGTAACTTTTGGATATCTAATCACTAAATTTATAAGATAAGTGCTTGAATGCCCATTTTTTAAATTTAAAACAAGCATCGCCGAGAGAGGGCGCTATATATCCAAGATTTGAATATTTGAAATTTTCTCAGAGAAGTGCAGTTGGAAAAATATCTAACGTTCTCTACGCTTCAGTAAGACTGTCATATTAGATGATATTCGATTATCAATCACATTATTGACCCTTTACCAAAGCTATACACAGGCTTTAAAAGATGGCAAAAATTAGTGCAGAATCAAGGAAAGCTTTGGGTTCACTAGACCAAATGTATATGCCAACATGATTATTAATCACTTTAATCAATGCTGGGTGATTTGCGGGTGACGTGAGTTTCCTATTTTCAAGCTCAATGACCAACTCTTATACAGCAGATTTTCGATAGGGTAATTTAGGTTCCATGTAATACGATCATGAAATAAAGGATGCTAAAATGAAGTCAATTTAACCCCACATCTAAGGACAGTGATTTTTCTGTTTAAAAACCAGTAATTCCATTTCAAACTTTATCTAAAACACAAATTCTGTTTTGGCATAAAAAAATGTATGCAGCAAAAACATGAATTCTGTGAATTATCACGCAGTAGTAAAGAACCAAAGCAAATTTTCTGTTTTGGTTTATCAGTAAACAGAAAATCACTGTTCCTACATATTGGATTAAATGTACATCATGAACTCTCAAACAATATGTGATTGTAGTTGAGCATAGCTGAAGCAGTTTAACACATCTAAAGACACACTTTCCCATGAAGATATGTGACTACATCCCCTTTCTGAATTCTCAAATGGCTAAGAAAGCAGCTGCTCAAGGGGGAGAGGAGGGATGGGCATCACAACAAAACTTGTTCTCATTCTAAATATTATACAATCTATCACATGATTATGAATTCTCCTTGTCGAATTAGCCAATACTAGGCAATATCAACAAAATATGTCAACATTCAGGTTCATTTTGTTTGGACACGCACTTCTGATAGCAGTTAGTGCAGCAGCTCCGCTTCAGCGTTAAAATAATAACGTAGTTCTTGTATAGCGCATATCACATTATGTCATAACGTCCCTATGCCCTTCCAAAGGACTTGGATATTATTACCTCGGCTTTAGCCCCGCAGCCTTTTACAGCACAATGGCATTTCAAGGAATAAATTCCTGCCAGGTACCCATTCATCTCACCTGGGATGAGTGCAACACAATGTGGATGAATTTCTTGCTGAAGGAAATTACACCATGGATGGGATTTGAACCCACGACCCTGTTTCGAAGTCAGAATACTAATCCGCTGGGCCGCAATGCTCCACAGCTACCTAGCTCAAGTTGATTGTAAAAAAACAAATTTAATCATTGCTCTGGCTCTACTGAATGAAAATTCAACAACTAGAGGATTTTTAAACAATAAAGATATTCCCAATGCTGGCAAAAGACAATAATAAGTCGCACCAGAAGTACATTTCACAGCACATCTGGATACTTGGAAAGAAATGTTTGCAAATGATAGTTGATATCGCTGAATAGCTGCTATATGCGAAAAGGAGAATTGCAAATTTCTTTCATGTAATTCTTTAATGATTGCCTAAATCAAAAAATAATAGTAATAAAACTATTCTTGACATTGTAATAACATAGGGTTATTATAATAATCGCTGGATTTATAAAGTTCTTTTTGCCTGAGGATACAAAGCGCAATTATTACTCCAGCTGTAACTCCAGCTACCATAACAGGTACTTGGTGTATTCAAGGCTAGGTATAAAGTAGGACATGGAGCAAAGGGCATTTTGCCCTCAAACTGAAAAAAAAGGGAGTTTCTTCACCCTTCACAGGCTGAAAGAGCAACCAACAAGGAATACCACAAAGTCAATATGGAAATTTACATTCCAAGTAGAAATTATCACAAAAAAATAAACCTATTACTCAGTAAAAAAAAAGGAGTAACGTTTTTCAGAATTTAAGGGATGTCGCACCATCTATTATGACTTCATAATTACTTGATTTCAAGTGTCCCAACCTGCGGTAATACATCCAGTACAGATGAATCAATGTTTGTTATCCAGGCAACGTTTCAAGGTCATACCCAAGGATTAATTTGTTTCACGTTGGATAACAATATTCTTGTTATATCCTCTACCAATGAGTCCATGCTTGAATGTAATCATCATGTGCTTGGGAGTATTACAGGACCAGCAATCAGATGGGATGTTGGAATTGAAGCAAATTTATGTCAGACTGTGGATTAAAAAAACAAAAGATGAGGCCATAAATTCAGTGTCATGACATGAGATCATTTCTAATTTTCTGACCAAGTTATCACTGAGCTGCTCGCATGTGACATCACAACATCAAAATTTGATCTCCTTCTATTTTTCATCCATGAAAAATATAGCATGATTCAAAACTCATCACTGGAAGATTGGAACGAACATGGAATGGAGCCAAGGTAGGTATTCTTGGGGGGGGGGGGGGAGTGGCGAAAGATAATCAAAAGGTGACACATCACTTATTTTCCCTTAATTGTATATGGAGTAATACAGAGTTACACAACCCATATATATACAGTATCTCTTTCTCCCCTTTTACTTAATGTTATTCCCCTTCTTTGTTTAAAAATTAGAGAGATGGTAAATGCATCCCTGTCCTCTTCCGCGCTACCCCTGAAGAAGAACAAAATAGAAAAAAAACTCCCTGTTCACTTACCTATCTACAAGTGAATCTCTCATATCCGATGCTATGGTAGCCGTTTGTTCTCCACCAATCTTGAAGACCTTTTCGATGACGGAGAGCTCAGCAGTGGTAGTGTCTAATCCGCAGAACGCACACCAATCGTTGACTACCATACCTCCTCCAAGCACTTCACTACCGCGGTTCACTGTACCGGCCTGATCAATACCATCGAAGAAAATTGAAAAATAAAAATTTCTCTCCTTCATTGATTTTCTTCGTCTTTTTTGTTGTTCCTACCCCACAATAGCAATAGCAAACTTCACTACCGCGGTTCACTGTACCGGCCTGATCAAAACCATCGAAGAAAATGGAAAAATAAAGATTTCTCTCTTTCATTGATTTTCTTCGTCTTTTTTGTTGTTCCTACCCCACAATAGCAAGCCCCTCAAAAGTCAAAAACCTTTTTGAGTTGTACTGAAGCAATATTAATACACTCTCCCACATATGCCTTTTTGTGTTAGTGACCATCAGAATTATTGGTTTTCAGCTAAGATTTCTTGAAAGATAAGTTTATACGTTGATATGTTCAACAACTAGATCCATCATAATATGGTGACTATTAACCTTTATTCAAATGACTTTCTCTTGAAACAATTGTTTGCTGCAACTACTGTCTTTTACCTTTGTAACAAAAATAACTAAAACAGCAAAACAACAATAACATCTCTTTTACCTTTAACTTACAAATTATCTGTTGCTGGAGACCATATTCTCCCAACCCTCCCCTCTTGGTGAATAACAAGAAATACATGAATAATAATAATAAAAAAGATAAGTATTTAGAGGTTTGCGTGATTTGGGGGTAACATAGGGGAAATTTATGATTCATCAAGAAAGCAATTCCTATAGGACTGCTTTATATCTATGATAAGAATGATTGAAATGAAGTAGAGAAAGAAATAGAAAGAGAGATGGAGATAGGAGTATTGGTTTGACATCACACGAGTCGTGGAAGAAGAGTACAGACTGGATACAAGAAAAAGCACGGAGAAGAAAAAATAAAAAGGGCAATGTTCAGTCCAACATCATGATTTGGAAAGCTTCCTAATGATCAATTCATCCCACAACAGCCTCCCTGAGATGACTCAAATAATTCTAATCATGTAGAAAAAACATGAAATCTTACCACTAGGGGAACTTGTAATAAGGATGACAGCTCATTTTGGTCTTGAATTGTGGTCTTTGGATGTACCTATGGAGACAGAGAATATAATTGAAAAAAGATTAATTCATTATTAATGGGTCAATGGTAAAGCATGTACTTGCACGCATCAATTGTTTGCTAACACTGTTCTAAACTCTTCTTCTTCCGTTGTAGTAAGTCCCTCTTGTAGAGTATTGTTGTATTAGAAGGAGAGCAAACAATACTACTTTTATAGGCTGACAGATGAATCACACAAGTGCCTGAATTCATATGTGGAGCGTTGTGGCCAAGTGGATTAGTCTTCTGACTTTGAAACAGAGGGTCGTGGGTTCGAATCCCAGCCATGGCCTAATTTCCTTCAGCAAGAAATTCATCCACATTGTGCTGCACTCGACCCAGGTGAGGTGAATGGGTACCCGGCAGGATTAATTCCTGGAATACATGAGTGCTGAAAGGAAGCTTGAGCTAAAGCCGGGGTAACAATAATAACAACGTGCCTTGGAATAGAATATTTCTAGATAGTGGCGCTATATAGATGCCTATTAATATTATTATTATAAAAGCAGTTATACCCGTCAGGGGTCTTAACTCCCACCAAAGCATTTCAAACAACACGCACACTGAATATGACTGCTGTAATAAGCTTGAGCAATGCGCACTTATATGTGTCTGTGCTTTGAAACTAGGACAAGGAATTTGAATTCCTTCCTAGTTTAAACCTTTTGGGTATGAATTTTCAGGCCAATGGATTTATCTATTTGAAGTAAATTTGAATAAAATACCAAGAAAATGAGATCAGCATCATGTAGTCGCAAAATAAGAATTATATATGGAGCAGTTTCTATTGCCACCTACATGAGGCATAATATTTTACCTATTTTACAGACAAGCAGGCTTCAGAATACGGTTCAAATTCAAATTAACCTTACCTACATGTAAAGCTCAACGGCAATGACTGGACCACTATACCAATATGTGTTAAGGATAATATTTTACTTTCAAATTCTTCTAACTTTGTTAATTCTTACGTAAAATTTTGCAGCCTTACAACTTCATGTGTTTACCTCTTTCATAATGTTTGTACCTTCTTTTCTTCTGACTTTCTGCTCCACTCCTTCCCTTCACTCCCCCTCTCTCTCTCTCTATCTGCCTCTCCTCCTTCCCATCTCTCTCTCTCTCACAACACAAGTAATTTTCAATACCATACTTTATCCATATTATTTATTTTGTAATTATCTGTGTTATTATTTGAATACTTTTTGTGTCTTTTTAATTACCTTGTGAATACATCGCAATTCGGCCTTAGCCGCGATGATGTCTTGATTTTTATCAATAAACTATCTATCTATCAACCGTAACCCTACATCTTTGCCAAAATTAAATCCATAGCAACTGTCAGAGGAGCAAATGTTTTGTCTTCCAGAATACCCACTTACCAATCCTCCCTGATTACTGATGACACTATAGGTACCGACCAATGGATTACCAGCTACTGTTTGCTTAAACACCTCCACTTTGAGAACATCTGCTATGATTTCTTCCGTTTCCTGTGATGGAGAAAAAAAAACGATGATCACAACAAAATGACAATAATTTCACAAAGAAATGTTCTTGTGGTAAGCTCTAAGATGAGCACAATACATGGACAGAAATAATGACAACCAATGATAATGGTGATGAAATTATGACATAAAATAATAGTGAAAATGGAAGAATGACCATACTAACAGTAGTTTGGATTGTTTTGTGAAGCTTATCTAGTAATAAAATTTACACATGAATTGACATGTTTAGCCTATTCATAATGCAGATCAGCATATTTCATTGAAGGGGTTACTTTTATAAATAAAATGATTACTAATATCCCTAATTGGCAATGATACTGAAGCCTCAAATTGCAAAAATTATTTTTAACTAATTAAGTACCCTTAATTAGTTATAAGATATTTACATCTACAATATGTTTATTCATTCGTAGTAAATAAAATTAAGAAGGAAGAATGTAGTGGAATTTACAAAAAATATAAATGCTGCCAATTTGAAGAATAAAACATGATCAGACAAGATTACAAATATCTAATTGTTCTGAAAGGGATAATAGTATTGCTCCATGACTCACCTTATCAAGATCTGGGTGTACCAAGGCTACATAATCATTGCAAGCGATGACATTACCAAGGGCAGACAGCTTTTCCTCTATTCTTTGGATGGCTACACTGTCTGGAAGGGCATTACGAATGTGCTGCAATTCCTGATCTGTTGTGGAGTTGGGTACAAGCAGACCGTGTCTGTTGCCTGTACAATAAAAAAGCAAGCACAAAATCAATATTCAAATAAGATACATTAGTGAAGATATTAGCAAGTACTTCATGGAGGTGGTATCTATGGACTTTTAATATGCCCTGGCATAGCTGAGGAAATTCACAGACAGCAAGTGTGTGTAAGTATACTAAACAATGCACATTTTCTGTGTTAGAAGAGCGCAATGTCGACTTCTGTAAACCACCATCGGTCGTTACACTGAACAGATGGTGACTCATCACAAATAATAAATGATTTCATGCATATGATATTCTAATTGCAGTCCCAATCATCCAGATCCAGGGCCCGGTTTCATAAAGGACATAATGGCAACTACCATGGTAACAGGACTCAGCAGCCAATCATAATCAAGTTTACCATGGTAGCTGCCATAATGGCAAAGCTGCAACAGTTGCAAGACCTTTATGAAAAAGGCCCCAGATATGGCAACAGATCTAACAGACTCAACTTTGGTCAAATGAATTGTACAGGGAGACTATGGAACAGATTATAGATTTTTTTTTAATTACCCCTGTAGAGGGTTTGGACTTGGAGAAACTAATTTTAACTCTTTTTAGAAAAAGAGAGGAAAAAAAACAACAAAAAGGGTCCCATAATAAGAAGGTTAGCAATCATAGTCAATGGAATCAATTGTAGAAAGATGTTTTACGATTATTGCTAAGCTTTTTGTTACGGGGCCCCAGGAGTGAGAGCATACATAAAGCAAAATGATCCTTGAATTAATAATCCATCCTACCTGCAGTAAGCCTTCCAATTATCCTACATCCATCTATTGAAGAATGAACAACAGGAACAGCATCTCCAAGCTCTGCTTCAAATAAACTGCAGAAAGAAAGTGAAACATTATTGGAATATTAGAATTTATAATTACGAGACCAAGCAAAAAAAATTATTTTGGGGGCTACTTTCACAACTTAATTGCCTAAATCTGCAACATTGAATAAGCCTTAACATTGCAATGAATGGGATATCCAAGGCTCCTTTTTTTTATTTCCAGGGATCTTTCAAGAATTTTTGGGCTAAATTACCCCCCAGGCCCAGCCCCCTCACCCCCAAGTAATTTTTTACTACGGATTAGATGATTTAGATCAATGACGTCAAGATCAAAGCCGAATTGACATCGAAAAGTGACTGAGAGACTTGTCATGACATTTGGGAACAAGTTAGTGATGATATGCTAGAGATAAGAGAGTCGTAGAGAGCCGGAGCAAAACTGCACGCCCTGTTTTGATGTGTCTCTTAATATACGGGAGGCAGTTAAAGGCTCCACAATGAAGAAGTATATGTCAAAATATTGAAAATATCACCATGGAGTCCTCAAGGCTAGGCTAGCCGAGGGAACGTACATCTCGTCATTAAAGGGGAAGTTTACCCTGACAAAAAGTTTATTGTAAAAATAGCAGAAAAAATTATGAAAAATATTGCCGAAGGTTTGAGAAAAATTCATCAAATAATTAAAAAGTTATTAGAATTTCAATTATTTGATTTGTGACGTCATATGCGAGCAGCATTCCTACATAGCGAATGGTAAAAAATCAATGAAATGTCATTTTCTCAGAAAATTGAAAATGGTTTTCACTGTAACTTTTGTATATCAATAGACAAATCGCTTCGCACGCGATCATGAAAAGAAAACAAAATTAAGTCATCAGGAACCATACAAAATTTGAAATTTATGCATTTTATATTACATAACACATGGGACAGCTGCTCGTTTATGACGTCACAAATCCAAACCTTTGAACTCTAATAACTTTCTTACTCTTTAACGGATTTTCCTCAAACCTTCACCAATATATTTTATTATTTTTTCTGCTATTTTTACAAGAAAGTTTTCTTCAGGGTGAACTTCCCCTTTAAAGTTTAAACACGTTCCATATTACAGGTACAACACATAAAAGCGAGTACTTTTTTTATGCCTGGGACTACACATTATTTCCTGGTCGTACTTGCCTGTAAAAATTTTCTGAACCACCAACTGCTACGAGACAGTATGCATTTGTAAGTTTGCAATATACACCAATTTCATTATTACTTTCAAACTGCGTTCGAAGAGCCATATTTGACGATTAATAACAGCTTTTCTTCCCAAGATCAATCTGAATTGTGTCCTGTACAGTTCTCAATCAATCGAGCCAAAGCATGCACACCGCGGGTACCGTACCGTTACGTTACACATGAGCGAAACTATTCTTCACAATTCAGTCGTCTTTCGTAATAGTTGCGCAATGGAGTACGGTACTGAAGTGATGACGTCACAAAAAAACTTATTTTTTATTTCTATTTTTTAGCATTTCAGCGTTTCTTATACCATATTTTGGTAAAGCATTATGATGAAAAAAAATGTTAGGAACAATAAGGCAATGATACATTGACTTCAATGGGGCTCATGTTGTATTCATGACGAGGTCATTTATTGAAGCCCCATAATATGGACCGATTCCCACAAATTTGGGTGGGGGGGGGGGGGGGGGTCATCATGCTCTACCAAAAACTGGTATAAAAATGATGACATTTAGTGCACAAAGTGATAAAAAATGAAAATTTATTACGTCACACTTCAGTACTTGACATAGCCTAAGGCCTATAGCCGGGGGGGGGGGATATATAATAATACTCGATCTCCTATATTTCCCTCCGTTAATGATCGACTGCAGTGAAATGCACTTAAATGTGACTCATCTATATGATAGTACTATCAACTATAATATAAATTAAATCATGTTTTTAAAAATCTAGCATTCAATAACATTCTCTAAAATTGTTTTTGCCGATTTAAACATGTTTGATATTGAAAACTGGAACACGTATGTAGCAGAGTAGGCCTACATTTTATATTATTTTGTTTATCCGATGAAAAAAAAATGGAAAAACATTTTTTTTTCATATTTTCTAAGGGTGATAACTTGTCGATGTCTTATTCCAAAAATATTCATAAAAATAGTAATTATTCGGTTATTTTCATCAAAATTTGCACTGATGGTGTTAACTTGTGTTCACAGCATGTCAACGTGTACATTTTTTTGAATGCATGACTTTATGTAAAGTAGTAAAATGTATCGATTTGAATTATCATGGTGGATTTAGCCCCTTGTGGAATAAAACTGTTTATATTACAATTAAGCTCATTTTGGAATAAAACTCAAATTTGCAATCAGTTTTTACCAACCTTCACATTTTTCAAATTTTGATTCCCATGTCAAAGATATTACATTTTAAAGAGAAATCCGATTTTGATCAAAAGTGGACTTACCCCCAAGCTCTTCTATGGGTAAAAATGTATCAGCCAATTAACCTATTCATGACGAAGTCGGCTGTAACTGCTTTCACAAAATAAAACTCTAAAATTCAATATTTTCAGCAAAATTTTGATGAAATTTATTTACTTTAAGAATTTTTCTCCATTTTTTTCTGGTATGTGTTTAGATTAATACCGTCAGCCAGCTGCGGAGTACCCCTTTAATGTATTTATTTTTTTAATCATACATCAGGTGCCGCGGAACGGTTTTCAAAGTGGGGGGGGGGGGCTGACCATGGAAAAAATCACAATCATAAGGTCATTTTTACATTTTCCGGTTTTGGAAAAAAAAGTGGGGGGGGGGCTGAATTAAGTCCCCCAGCTCCCCTCCGCCCCCAGTTGGGAACTATTATATACTGTTGATGCCGTGCTGTTGTTGAATGAGTATTGGCTATCAAGCCTATAAAAATATATCATTATCATTTAAGTAATTTAATTCCATGTCTAAAATAAAATTTTAAGAAAAAAAAATTGAAACTAGAAAATGAAAAATGCTTGGAAAATGCCTTGGAATTTCATGGTTCCAAATCCTCAAGGCATGCTCAAGGCAAAGGCTTGAAATTAAAAATTAAAAAAGTGGGCAGGCGCGGCCGAGCAAGCCCCCCCCCCCCTTTCCTCCAACTCTCCTCCCCAAGTTGTAAGGCATGCAGCAGAGGCGAGAAATGAATTATGCGCGCTTGCGCTTGTACTGGCCGAATTGTCACGAAACTTCCCAATTAAATTTTGCGCGAAATTTGATTCATTCATCAAATTCATAATTTACAGGACCGACCAATCAATCAAGCGAATGAAGCTTGCACCACTATGAATAATGCTGAGAAGAAGGAGTTCAAGAGTAAGTTTCATATGATATCGAATGTACTCTGTACCGTAATTGAATGATATTTGAAAATTGAAAATGAAATCAAACTTGCACTCGTCGGCCGAAGTCGGAGACGCCTGCGGGAGCCATGGGATAGACAGCCCGACCCGCGACCCGCGCGGGCCGGTCGTGCTTCGAGATCTCGTTGAGAGGCCGAGCCCGAGTGCAATGGCGGGGCACTGGCACTTCCGGGGGCAATGAAATTCAATAGATTGTCTAGTTTAGGCTTTGTCTCAATGTATGTGTTTGACTGAGTTTAGTCACTCATTCATTGAACAAGGTTATGATATAATAGTGGGTTATGACTTATGAATTTAGTGTTACATTATGCAGGGCTCCACACTAACCCATTTTTTCTACTGGTCCAACCTATTCATGTCGGACCAGTAGATACCCAGTTTTTCAAATTTTTACTGGTCCGAACCTAAAATCTACTGGTCCCAAAAAGTAAAGAAAACATTTAAAAAAAGGCGCAAGTTTATTTTTCTAGCCTTTCGTGACCCCCCCCCCCCCCGTAAAACGAAGGAATGAAGGACAAAAAGAAAGCAAGACAGAAACGAAGAGAGTAAGACAGAAAGAAAGAAGGAAGGAAGGAAAGTCAGAAAGAAAGAAAGGATGGAAGGAAGGAAAGTAAGAAAGAAAGGATGGAAGGAAGGAAGGAAGGAGGGAGGAAGGAAGGGAGGAAAGAAGGGAGGAAAGAAGGAAGGAAAGAAAGTAAGAAAGGATGGAAGGAAAGAAGGAAGGAAAGGAGGAAGGAAAGGAGGAAGGAAGGAAGGAAAGAAGGAAGGAAAGTAAGAAAGAAAGAAAGGATGGAAGGAAGGAAAGTAAGAAAGAAAGGAAGGAAGGAGGGAGGAAGGAAGGGAGGAAAGAAGGGAGGAAAGAAGGAAGGAAGGAAAGTAAGAAAGGATGGAAGGAAAGAAGGAAGGAAAGGAGGAAGGAAGGAAAGAAGGAAGGAAGGAAGGAAAGAAAGAAAGAAAGAAGGAAGGAAAGTCAGAAAGAAAGGATGGATGGAAGGAAGGAAGGAAGAAAAGAAGGAAGGAAGAAAGGATGGAAGGAAGGAAAGAAGTAAGGAAAGAAGGAAGGAAAGTAAGAAAGAAAGAAAGGATGGAAGGAAGGAAGGAAGGAGGGAGGAAGGGAGGAAAGAAGGAAGGAAAGTAAGAAAGAAAGAAAGGATGGAAGGAAGGAAAGAAGGAAGGAAAGGAGGAAGGAAGGAAGGAAGGAAGGAAGGAAGGAAAGAAGGAAGGAAGGAAAGAAGGAAGGAAGGAAAGAAGGAAGGAAGGAAAGAAGGAAGGAAAGAAGGAAGGAAAGAAGGAAAGAAGGAAGGAAGGAAAGAAGGAAGGAAAGAAGGAAGGAAGGAAAGAAGGAAGGAAAGAAGGAAGGGAAGTAAGAAAGAAAGAAAGGATGGAAGGAAGGAAGGAGGAAGGAAAGAAGGGAGGAAAGAAGGAAGGAAAGTAAGAAAGAAAGAAAGGATGTAAGGAAAGAAGGAATGAAAGAAGGAAGGAAAGAAGGGAGGAAAGGAGGAAGGAAAGAAGGAAGGAAAGAAGGAAGGAAGGAAGGAAGGAAAGAAAGAAAGAAGGAAGGAAGGAAGGAAGGAAAGAAGGAAGGAAAGAAGGAAGGAAAGAAGGAAGGAAGGAAGGAAAGAAATAGAGAAAAAAAAATTAAAAGAAAGATTGAAAAGTAAGAAGGAAAGAAATAATTTATGTTTCTTTTTTGGCTCAATTAAAATAGCTACGAAAGAAAGTCAGAAACCAAGTGTATCAACACACACATAAATGCATATGTGGGGCTAATATGTATTCAGACGATACCACCCGAGACCCGATCTGTTTGAACCAAACAGAAGTGAAAATTTACCCTTTTACTGCTTAATACAGATGACAGAGTTACTCCAATTTTTAGGAAATATGGACATTATAAGAGCCTTTCATGAGTATGAACCGTGAATTTTGACAGTTCTGTGAGAGATTTCTGCCAGAGTTTAGCCAGGCTTCGTTCGTGCGGCCAGTGGAGAATTCACCATGTGGATTGTGTGGCTGACTACATGTACACTGTATGCATGCTGTATAGTACTCTAGTAACACGTGCGATTCATTCTGTGTGTATTCTGTGTGTGAATTGCAGAATTTAACGGGGGGAAATGGTTTGCTGTGAATTTGACCATTTCTGGAAAAGTTATTGGCCCAACAATGGTTTTTATTACTGGTCATGTCGGACCCTTAAATCTTGCTATTTTTGGAAAAATTACTGGCCCGACAATGATATTTTTACTGGTCATGTCGGACCAGTAAATCTTCCAATTTCTGAAAATCTACTGGCCCAACAGCGATTTTTACCGGTCTGGGACCGTCGGACCGCCGCTAGTGTCGAGCCCTGCATTATGTCAAAGTGGTGAAAGTGAAACAATGAAGGCAGTGCATACAGCCACACGCGTGTGTCTTTACCATCCAGCCACACGCGTGTGGTTATATCCAGAACACATATCTGTGGATACCGCCACACGCCGCCAGTAATAACAGTAAAACACGTATGTCTGACCGTCTATATCACGATCAAAATAACCTCATTTCTTCATTAAATTCTTACATTCTAAACCCCTTTGATATCCTTAGATCGTTTCAATTTCATTCTCACCGTCTTCTCTCCTTGCTTTTCTTGTCTTGTTACAAACGGTCGTCTGTTTAACAGCAAATTCTCTTTTTCTACTTGTGTCGATTCTGGCTTCCTTCGCGGTGGCAGACCCATACAGCGTTAGCGCAGCGCAGTAGTTCTAGTAGACATACACAGTTTGGGTTTCGTACGTACGCGCACATAGCCTAGATTCAGTAGAGAATCGACACAAGTAGAAAAAGTGTGGAAATTTGCTATTTAACAGGCGGCCTTTTGTAACAAGACAAGAAAAGCAAGGAAAGAAGACGGTGAGAATGAAATTGAAACGATTTAAAAAAATTAAAGAAATCAAAGGGGTTTAGAATGTAAGAATTTAATGAAGAAATGAGGTTATTTTGATCGTGATATAGACGGTCAGACCTACATACCGCGGTACGTATTTTACTGTTATTACTGGCGGCGTGTGGCGGTATCCACAGATAGGTGTTCTGGATATAACCACACGCGTGTGGCTGGATGGTAAAGACACACGCGTGTGGCTGTATACACTGCCAACAATGAATAACCTTGTAAATTGATGTGAGATGTTATCTTGGCCTGGTAACTCGCATTACATTATCATGAATATTTCCAAACAAATTTGACATTTTCTTACCCTTCCTGCAGCATATTTTTGCATAATTTCTTTTAATTTGATGTAAAATGATGGCCTTCAAATTTATCCAACTGGAATTTTTAAGAAACACGCAACAGTTTGCTGTCAAATTGAGAACAAGTTAAAAGTAGTCCCATAATTTTTTTGTATGGTTCGGATTACATGTATCTAGTAATAGTATAAGGAGATGTAGAAAACATATTCTTGAGGCTATTTATACATGTAGGAACCCCTTCTGTATTCATGAAATTCCATAGAGTTTTAATCCAAAATTTTGATTTAGATTTGAAATGGAGCCGAACAAGATTTTGGAAAATGTCCACTTTTGTGTGGAATGGCCCTAGGGCCTATACTACAGAGCCTGTTGGGAGCATTTGGCTGAATTTCATTCGAAATTTATTTGATTATTACTCATAAACCGATTCATAAATTCTATGAAATTTGGTAGATCAAATTCTATTTTCCACTAATTTCATCAAGATCTGAAAAAGTCAGACAGTTTAATGAAGTGGTTGATGAGATAGAAACATCTTGCGGTCTCCCTAGCCTTAGGTCTAGGTTTAACATTAGATCTCATTTACGATTGATCTCAAATGGAAATCATTCATCACGTCGGTACAGTGACCACAGCACATACATGTTAGTTACCTCAAGTGATGTTCATGCAGGCTCCATTCCACTTCCCTACGTACGTGTACCTCTACTACACCTACTCGAACATATAAAGCCTTTAGTTAAATCTCGCTCTGAATACTCCGAGTGACAGAGTTACTTTTTGTCTTTAACATAGAATTCATGCAACAACATGTCCATCCTCCGATGATTCTCAAAATAAAAAAAAAAATTGTGATATTTCACGATTTAGAGCCAATGACAGTTTGCTCACACATATTCCAAAACATCGCAAAATTGCGCATGCATGCATGGGGATCACAGCTCAAGACCATGAATACTCCCATAGATCAAGATCTGATGAATGAATATAAATGAATACATATACTCATAAATATTCATGATCTTGAGCTGCGATCCCCGCGCGATTTGCGTTTGCGATGTTTTGGAAGCGGAAGTGAATTGATACGCGAAAGGAAACTCGCTGGCTCTAAATCACCAATTTTGAGACGCATTGGAGGATGAACATGGAGTGAAATTAGAATGAAATGTAAGAAGATTAGTTTTTAAATGTTTTTATGCTCATGTTGTTGCATGAGTTTTATGTTTATTACACATAAAGTGACACCTTTGTCACTTTGAGTATCAGAGCGAGTTTTCTACTGAATATATGTCACTATACTTTGTATGTCAGTAATGTGTATGTACTCCTGAAGCCAAAGGCTGAATTGATGTGTGACGTTAGATCAACAAGATATTTTTAACAAATTTAGGCAAGTTAATGGGATTGGAAAGATGTTAACCTCAATTTGCACACATGATGATCACAAGCTCAGTTTAACTGGAATCACTTGGAGACGGAAGAAGAAAATCTACAATACAGTTATCTCTGATTCGTAATTGGGTCATTCTATGTTGGCTGTCATCCCTGCCAAGTCATTTTGCCATTCTACATTAAGAGCAATATGCCTTTTGGTTCTCATTCTACAATGTATGGCACACAAACCTTTTTTCTTCTTGATTTACAGGATTACAGAAATGCAAGTTAAAAGCACAGACAGGAGGAAACTTGAAGGAAGAATCAGAACTGAGTAATCTGATTGGTGAACTGCTTGCAAGATCTGGTTAGTCTCCATTTCTTCCATTCCTCTTTACCTCTATTCAAGTAGATTTGAATTGACTCGTGTGGAATCAATTTCTAGATACTGGAAACTTTTAGTCTTTGTTCAAACACTGGGACCTACAGGTACAACATTCAATAATCATTCAATGGGTCGAGAGGGAAGTAAAGTTCATTAATCTTTCTAATATATTATGCGAATATAATATAAAAATAGCTTTTATTAATTGATATCAGTGATGAAATTAGTGATGAAATTACATGTAGTGATGAAATTACATGTAGGTATTTTTTGTATCAAGCATTGACTAAAATGTGCTGTAACAATGCATCAATTTGTAAGGATATCCGTTTTTAGTATTGGGTTGGATTCCCCTTTAAGAACTATACCTTGCGTGTTCTTATAAAAAAATATTAGAAGATAATATTTATTACTCATAAATTCACTTGTTTCTTTAAAAGGAGATTATCATGAGGCCATCAAAGAGCATCGTAATGAGCTTCAGCTTTCAGAATCTCTTCATGATGTCATCGGAGCAGCGGTGGCTAACAGAAAAATTGGAGAATGCTTCAATGAGCTTTGTGAGTATGAAAAGGCTCTCAAACATCAACGCAAACATCTACAGCTGGCTGAATTGGATGACAATATTCTTGAACAACAGAGGGCACTTGCTACTGTAGGAAGGACATATCTTTGTTGGGCAGACAATCCTGGAACAGAAGCTGCCAAAAAGACAGAGGTCTTACAAGAAGCTCAGAAAGCTTTCTTGAGGTATACTTTGTTTATTGATTTTGTAGCGATATAGCCAATACAGTACTGCGTGAGGTTTGAATAGCAATGGAGAGTACCTATTCATAGTAATAAAGTACTTACTTTGACTGAGCCTTTTGCAGAAATGTATGACTAGATTAAAAAATCAAATAGACCTGTATATGACATGGAATCAAAAATCTATTTCATGTATATTGTTAGAAAGTAAATAATGATTTACTGCTGGATCTTGGATACATTACAACAAGGCTGAATGAAAGACAAATGCTAGTTGTAATGATATCAAAATGTGTGCGTACGAAATCCAATAAAATGACCACCCAAGTGTCTGTTTATATGAATATAAAATATGTGCCAACGTATTCTGGAAGAAATAGCATAGTTGCTGAAAAATAAGCAAAATAAGCATGACATTTCAACAAATTGTTGGGAATTTTTCCCATCAATAATAATAATAATACACTGTCCCTCATATGCTCATCTGTTTTGGTGATCTTCCATGTGATTATTTGTCAGCTACTTATATGTTTCATTATTTCTTCAAGTTCCGTTTATGTAAAAGTAACAGATCCAGATCTACTGTTGGATGCTATGCTGAAAATTCACCTTGATTTTACATACTTTTTCATGAAATCATTGTTTACAGCACCTACTTCATAAATTTAGTTTTAATCATGTTTCTGATTTTCTGTTTTTCATTCACTTATTACATAATAATTCTTACATGTAGAATAGTCCTCGCAACATCTGCCACTTCTAAGAAAGAAGACCGAAGTGTTGTAATCCAAAAATTGATCAACCCACCAACATTGATTGTCAAAAGATAAACATTTTACAGATTTGCTTGTTAAACAATTGCAACACTGGGTATTTCTCATCCAAACTTGAAAAATTCTGTGAGAAAATCATGAGGGTAAAATTTTAAAGAAAACACACGAGGACGTACTAAGAAAGGTTTGGCTACATGATCACTAAAAAGTGTAAACCTGCAAGTGAGTGTGACAAATAACAAGAACAACTCTCCCATGTGTCATGCTACTTATCAGTAATTTGTTGTTTTTTCTCAGGTACCATTTCACTTGGGGCAGTGATTTTGTACATATTGTTATCTATTCTCATTATATGAAATATGCTGAGTAAAACTTTTAAATAAAACATATTTTCGAGCAAAATGTAGGACTTTTCCTTACTGTACATTCAATGTGACATCACTTGCATGTTGTATGTGACAAATTAAAAATACAAATAAAAAAAAAAGTGGTATTGTTTGTCCAAACCTATTCACTCTTAAACATATCAACTTTGTTTTCTTGCAAATAACTTTTCCATTTGGATTGTTTCCCATTGAATATTTGACAAATACAGGAGTCTATCTCTGTGTGATGATGTCGCATTGCGATCAAAAACCACTGAGCGAGAGCTGATGGAAATGAAAGCTCGTCTTCTTCTTAACCTTGGACTAGTCCATGAAAGTCTAGGAAGTGGAAAGAATGCAGCACACTTTATACAGAAAGCCATTTTCATTGCAGAGTGAGTTCAATGGGAAAGATTTGAATCGTATCCAAATTTACCACAGAATATTTTTATCTGTTTATTTGTATAGTGCAACATATAGGGCATTAGATATACATGTGTAGTCTATCATAGGAATTATGATTTAATATGTATGGGTAAGACAACTATTCTACAGGGCACATTTTCATATAACGGCACAAATGGAAAAACTCCCACCAAAAGTTGTTAAGGCAGATGAATGGGACATTGAGGCCAGTCAAATGGGCAGTCATGGCCTGTTATTATCAGCTGATTATCTTGCATTTTTCATTATTTTCTAAAGATGACATTTTCATCAGTTCTTGCAAATTCAAAATACAGTACACTCACTACACGGAAATAGGCAATGTAGAATATAAGCTTCAATGACATTCATTTCCAGCTTTTTAAATGAGTTAAATGTATAGGGCTAGGATAATTACAAAAGCTGTATTGGTGTGTATTGGTGTGTCAGGAGTGTTTGGAATAGTACTGATTGTACATGAATATTGCAACTACCAGTACCTGTCTATTTAAAGGTTACATTCTGGGGAGCGTTTCATCAATATTTACATCCGACAAGTTGTCAGATCTGACAACTTTTCATGATTTTGATTGGCTGAGAGGCACTGTTCCTATGGTAACTGTCGGATAATATGGGACTTGTGGGATAAAACGTCCGACAAGTCCTTTCATGAAACGCCCCTAGATCTTGTTCTTTGACCATAATTGATGTGAATAAGTGATGTGAAACTCGGTTCCTTGATTTGTACACCTATGGTCAGACAAAAACAAATGTAGATTAATGCACATAAATGTTTTTGTTTGTTTTTGTTTTGAATTAAGAAAGCACAAACTACTAGAGGACCTCTTCAGATGCCATCTATCATTAGGTGATGTCTTCCAACGGTCAGGGGTGTACACTAAGGCTGGTCGTTCAATGGAAAATGCTCTAATGGTTGCTAAGAAGATGAAAAGCAAGGAGCTGGAGAGCCAGTGCTTATGTGCATCTGCAAATGTAAGTTGTATAGAACATGGCATGAGATTCCTTCAAAATATAAGAAGTAATTGTTTTTGCTGCTGCCAGTATTTCTTTTATCAAAATATTATTGATTGCAGGAAACTTACATGTATTGGATCTGAGGTGGTAAGACCTTGTATCACAAATTTTGTGGGTAATATAACTTCACTTTTAACCTTAAATTACAGTTTTGGTAATAATCTCAAAATGAGTTTCATAGAATCCAGTGACTAACCAAATGATTGTATACTAAATAAAAATATGTGCCGCATGATTATGGTAAAAACATAATTGCTGAGAAATGGATAAAGTAAGCATTGCATTCCACCTGCATAATGAGTCCAAGCAATGGTGATCTATGTTCCAATACATGCTTATTTGTGTTTGTGATCTTCAGTGTGCTTTATTTTTGGCATTGCTATGATTTCACAAAAATGTATTTACATAAATGTATAAAGATCTAGATATACAATAATATGTGGTGACGATTGGCCTTGATTAGAAAGATTTTCTCATTGTTTGCTTCAATTACTTGGGTTATGCATTTGAAAATAAGGTAAATTATCAGGTGTTTTCTTATCCAAATCCCAACAGCAACTCTTCATTTGAACAAAAATGGAATCTAATGTTTCATGTCAGAAGGAAGGCGTATATGGGTGAACATATTGATTATTTGTTAAAATGATATTCAGCTTTCTTTTTAGTTCTAAATTTACATGATTAAGTTGGTTTTGCATTTTTTAAAGGCACAGTGATCATCTAGAAGTGGAAAAAATTGATTGTTTTAACATGTTGGGAACTGGCTGATACATGTAACAGCCCAATCTCCAATACTCTATTTGGATATTGAACTACTAAAAATATTAACTTAACAAATTTTGCACAATCTTTTTTTTTTTAGTGTAAATTTTGATAATGAAAGAGTCAAGAGTTGGCATTTAAAAATGTTTCTTTTGGAGTTCATTAACACTCCTAGCTATAGAAAAAGTGCCAAAACCTTGATTTGTAAGGCATAGATTTGCTACCCCATTTTTATCCGAAACTTGATCATGTTTTATAAACTTATTTTTGAAACTCATTTTCCAGGTATTTTTTCAGCTCGGTGACTTCACTGCTGCTAAGCGTAGTCTGAAGAAAGCCTACAAGCTAGGTGGTCAACAATCAGACGAGAGGGAGAATATTATTAGAATACTACAAATTGGTAATAAACATAAAATTGTTTAACTAGACATTTATTTCTTCTTCTGTGTTTACCCAGAGACTGCAAAAACTGATTGATGTTTTAATCAAATGAAAATTTGAACCGTGGATCCTTCTACTGCAAAGATACTCGGCAGGATCCATAAGCCAGGATGTAGTGCTAAGGAAATATCTTGGGTGCTCATCTGCAGTGCATACTTGTTGGTGCTATAAAAACATTGCGCTGTTTGTGCAAGTAAAAATCTGGTTCCTTGGTTTAGATGTTGATTGGAAGCGCCCCCCTGAAGGCCTCCAATGAAGGGGCATCAAGGATGGTTTTGGGAAGCGCATTCCACACAGTCACTGTCCTGGGAAAATAGGAGTTCTATCCTACGAGAATTAGAGGATGCAGAAGTAGTTCCTGAGTTGAGATATCATGGATTAAATGACAACCGGTCAAATGAATACTTTGCATGAACATCTTTTTTTTAATAATCCTTTTACTTTACAATCTTGGTCTTGTATTTGTTTCATAGTATTTGGATACAATAATTTGAAAACAAGCAGTTGATTGTAAACAAAAAGATTTCAAAATATTGAATAAAAATGTTCATATTACATGATTTATAGAGATATTGATATGTTTTTTTCAAAAGTTTTAGTAAACCTTATGTTGCAGAATGAACATGAATCAAACATTCTGAAATATGCCTGCATTGCTTGTAACATAATGAAATCATCATTATATAGTTTAGGTAATGGATATTGTTGCCTTCTTAGTTTTCAATATTAGAATATGTGATTTATTTGTATACTGAACTTTTCTTTTTCATCCTGTAGCTATTCGATGTGTGAATTTACAAGTAAAGCTGGAAGGCCTGTCATCCAACGATCAAGAGTCTCAATTTCCAATCCTAGAAGCTCTTGGTGATCTGTGCTGTAAAGTGGATAGCTTTAAAAGAGCTATTGAATTCTATAAGAAACAGGTAAGTTGGATGCCCTTTGTTTGTTATAGGTTTGATAGAGTAGCATCTTTTAAGGATGCACAATATGGTATTTTGAATATTTATGCAATTTAACTGATCAATTCTTACATGAAATATGTTTGATGCATAACTTTTTGTGTATTGGCTGTTATACCTAAAGTTTCTCAAATTTCTAATTTTCAACTCTTTTAGCTACATTGTGCAAAAGAACTGGGAAAGTCATTAAAGGAACAAGCCTCAATCTATGTGTCGCTGGCTGCTACCTATGCAGATAATAGCCAATTTAGAGAAGCAATTGAGATGTACAACGAAGAGCTGAAACTGAGAAGAGGAAATCTGAAAGAGGTGATTCACCATTGTCCATTTCATAAAGCTGTTTGTAAGTTAAGAGTGACTTTAAGAACGACTGGTGATCCTTTCTTATGTGTTAAATCATCGCCAATGAATATACCTTTTTTTACCACAAGAAAGGATAACCGGTCGTCCTTAAAGTCGCTCTTAACTTACGAACAGCGTTATGAAATACCTACCGGTCACTCTTGGTATACAGGGGTCTTTCTACTCATCACAGCCCAGTAAATGGGGCCCTCACATACTGCTGAGTTGTCAGTTTATACCATATAGGGATTAACATATTCTTCTAAAACAAGTAAAAGCACTGTCCAAACTGTAGGATGAGCTTTTTCATCCAGGCATTTTGCTTATATTTTGTAGAATTAAAGATAAATACCAGTTGTGGTAATAATCTCAAAATGAGTTCGAACAGAATCCAATTAAAGTGTTTGTATGTATAAATACAAAAAAATAGGTGCCAAATAGCTCTGGAAGAAAATGCGTAACTGCTGAGAAATGAGCAAAAGAAGCACGGAATTACATCAAACGTCAGGGTTTGTTTTTTAAGCAATATTGATTCACTGTACCACATATGTCCCACTTTTCTGTGTTGGTGATCATGAGAATTATCGATTTTGAGCACTTTTTTAATTTTGTATTTCAAGGAAACTAAGACATGGTTGAATGTAGCTGATATGCAAGAGAAGGCAGGGGAAAGCCTGGAGGTCATACAAGAATCATATAGTAAAGCTTTGGAGCTGGCTAAAAAGGCTGATCATCCTCAATTACAGGTATGTTGAAAATCTATTTTGTCTGATATTGGGTATTATAGATTGTTGAAAGTCGCTATTTTGAGGTTCAGGAAAATTTGTGTAGTGTGAAAAGTATACAAGTGTACATGTATCAATCAATCTCATGGATATGATCTCCTAGATTCAAGCATTGAGGTCTCAGCTGGGTGTTTTACAGAAACACAACATTGAGCATCTTCTGAGACCGACCCAGAAGATGCTAAAAAACCTAAGGGAAGAACACGACATTGCTTCTGATGATGATCAGGAGGTCAGTGATGATGATCAGGGAGATAGTCAAAAGGAAGACTCTGAGCAACTTGGTCAATCGTTGGATATTGTCCTTGATGATCTGTCGGAATCAGGTAGAATACATTTTCAGATATTTTGTATTAAAAGTTTGTCTTCTCGTAAATTATAAACTTAAGCATGCTGTCAAATCAATATTTTCCCTGATTTTGCTCTTTCTTTATGATAATGAATTCAAATTCAAATTTATTTCCACAGTTAAAAATATACATATATGTACAAATCATTGACATTAAAAGAGATATTACACGTGGAGGGGTCAAAGAAAGCACAACTGCTTCTATAAATTGACCCCTAAGTAAGAATAAATCATTGAATATTGAATCATATGAATGAAGTACTATTTAGAATACCAACATGTTACATGTACACAAAGTATTTTTCAGTTCAGCATTATTATTATTGTTATCATTATTATTATCATCATTATTATTGTATTTGTAACTACTACTGCTGCGCCTTCAACTACTAGTAGTACAACTATTATGTGATGCTATTTTAAATCTTTGGAGGTTCCTGGTATTGTATAGTATTGTATTTTAATCCTAGATTCTGGTTCCGATGAGGAATATGATCGTCCTTCTGCCTCAGAGCGGGTCAGGAGAAACAAGGTGAGAAAAATAATCAGTTGTTATTGTTCTCAGGTCTATTTTAGTTCACACATTTGTACACCTTATATTCATCTTGCAACGGAAATGTGTCTTGAAAAAAAAATCAATTAGATTAGAGGAAAAAAGACGATACGAGTATGAACTGAATTTCAGTAAAGATCTTTGTTCATTGTCTTTACCTTAGATATTGAAATTGAAAGATGAGGTGCAGAATTCCATTGAATAATATAGACTGAAATATTTGTTTAGTTTGGAATCAATTCCAGCTAGATTATATCATCCAATGCGGGGTTATTTAATTTTGTTTCAATTTCCATAATGCTGTCATCATAGTTAAAGGATTTAATACTGCATTTGACACACTGAGTCACTGCCACTGGGTTTGAAAATAAAATATGTTTCAAGTGCTTTGTTTCTTTTAGATTCAGTTATGAGCATTTCTGTTCATACTAATATGTAATATTGTACCTTGGATATTGAATGTAAGATGATAGACAGTGATTTGATACGATAAATGCTTGGTCTACATATCGTGTTGGTGCAGGCACGCCCTTAGCATCAAATTTACACGCACCCCATTAGTGCAGAAATACCTTTACGCAATGCCCAATGCGTGCAACTAAGGGCGTTTCTGCGCACAAGGAATGCACGCAAGTGTGGCGCTACAGGCGTTCCTGCATCGACATGACGATATATGTTACCAACTTCCTACATTGCTCTGTTTATCTTGTCTAGTTTTCAAAGTTGAATGAAAAGGGTGAGTCGTTGCTACATAGGGCATGTATTGCAGGAAACTTGAAACAAGTCAAGAAGCTCATTGAACAGGTGAGAGCAAGAGTATATGTTGTGTTGTATACGATATATACTGTTGGGAGATATGTTTCGCTTTCAACAATGATACAAGACATCTTGCATAGATAGTAGGCATTCGAATTGTTCATATACACAACATGATTATAATACATGTATAATAATTGTACTTGCATCTTCCACATTTTACCTCTAACATCACTGTCGCCCATTGGCTGCACTTAATACCTATCACAGCTTAGCTTCCAATATGAGCTGCAAAAGGGATTGATTATTCAAGGTTCATGTGTAATCATTCTGTAGAATATGAGTGTGCGTTAGATTGACTTGAAAATGATGATTGTATTCTAGGTATATTAATGTTTTTTTGTGTAAATACTAAAATACTAAAATTCTTCTAGGCATTAAACCCATCTTGGTTGGGAAGAAAATTTATTTTTCTCTTGTTTCTTTCTAGGGACACCCTCTGAATCCCAGAGATTACTGTGGCTGGACCCCGTTACATGAAGCTTGTAACTATGGTTACTCTGACATTGTTGACATTCTCTTGACGAGTGGTGCTGATATCAATGATCGGGGCGGAGACAGGTGTGAAGGTGTGACTCCACTTCATGATGCAGTGAATTGTGGGAACTGGCCAGTTGCTAGGTTACTCATTGAGAGAGGGGCTAATACTGATGCTAGAGATGATTCTGTGAGTCTATGATATTCTTTATGATCTCTGTATTGAAAAAAAAATTGCCCACACATCCAAGCAAAAAATGGAACCACATCTTGCAGTTGTGTTTTGCTCTTTCAAACAATTTGGCCTTCTAAAAAATGATTACCATATTTGAAATTGTGTGCATCTTCATTCTGAATATTGAATGAATGAAATTATTACCATAGATATAAACTGCTGCATTTATTTTTTTGTTCAGATATGCTAATTTTATTTCACTTTTTATCATAACACTTTTTATCATAACATGATCATAAAGGTTTGCCATTGATTGTGGTCTTGAAGCAATATTCACAAATCCATAACTAGTCATACCTCCCTAATCAACCTTTGCAATATTATCCTAATTATTATCCAATAGATTTGCAATCGGTAATACTACTCAATACTATCGAATGTTATATTTGAGTTGTAACTTGGGCATTGTATTTGAATGTTGATCTTACTGCTATGTAGGGCAAGACACCTCTAGATGCTTTAAAGATATGGCTGGAGACCTACACCAATGAGATTGATACGGATACAAGAGAAGAGTGCTTCCTGGTTGCGAGGATGCTCAGAGAGGGCATCAAAACAGGTAAGTGGAAATGTTATTTGATATCACATTTACTCTGTCTAGATAACTTGATGCAATGGTTGTGTTTCTTTATTGGCAAGACAAGTTACAAGTCGTTATTATAGGCTACTGAAATGATGTCATTCATTAGTTTATGGCATATTTGCACAAGAACTCTCTTTCAGTTTAATCAAACAAGACCCAGATGCAAAATTATCAAGGTGAGTTCAAGTCCTGTTCCATCTTGGTGTAAATAGATAAGGACATCTTTTACACCTGTGCTGTGGTAGGTTCAAATTTCATCAAGAATCCAACTTGAGGTTGCATGGATGTTTGGAGACAAGCCATTGCTTTGATAATTTCCTCCACTTTCAATGTCCTTCAATGTGGCTGATTCAATTTGTTGCAAGCATTATTGCATGGTATCTAATAGTTTTGAAAAATAAATATTTGTGAATGATCAATTTTGACTTTGTATTTAGCATGTCTTCTTATCCATGATTATTTTTGCAGGTAACCGTTCAAACAATGTTCAAACATCAAAGAAAGCATCAGCAGAGTCACTTTTCTTGAATAGCGACGTCTTTGACAGGGAAGAGGGATCAAGCCAGGCATCTCAACAAAAGATGTTTGAAACATCTCGGAAAGTCTCTCCATCTCAGAGGCATGGACGTGACAGTCAGTACATGCTAGGAAAGAAACGGAAGCATGTGCCACATAAGGAAAGAGAGGAAGGGAAGAGGCTTGAAGGTCGATCTGTAGGTGTGGCTTCCAGGAGAAATGCAGCAATGTCTCTGGGTAGTGATAGTGAAGATGGAAGTGATACAACTGATGATGTAGAGTTGATGAGTGAAGGTGAGGATGAGGATATGACGGACAGGAAAGGTCATAGAGACAAATCAGTTAGGCAAAGGAGATATGATGATGAAGATTCCTTGCCAGAGATAGATCTAGGAGCTAACATGGGCAACGTAGGCAGAGTTTCACCATTAACCAAGGAGAATAATGATAAACATGGTAGTTCTGAGAAAGTATCAGTGAAAGACACACGTTTAAGGACAAATACAGTCAGTGATGTCTATGAAAGTGATGAAGATGATATACCAGCTTCCTATTTACATATCGACCGCTCGGTTAACATAGATAGTGCTTCAACTGCTAGAAAGACATACAAGGATGTAATGCAAGGGGTTGGAAGTGCAGCTACAAGAATGACTGAAACACCATTTGAGGTCAGTAAGGGAAGGAGAAGTGATATCAATAGTGCTTTAGTTCCTGAAGAGAGTTACACTGGTGGTGATGATTGGTTGGTAGAAGACGTGCCACCTCAGTCTCGCAAACGCCAACGGGTAGATATCGATGGAACCTTCAGGAACATGTCCTCAGACCGAAGTGAAAGACTGAGCCTGGATTTAACAGTGCCAACCAGTGAGCAGAGACCTTCCAGTTCACAGGCTTCTTCCAAGTCCTCTAGATCACTGAGCAGGAAGTCTAAACCTAAACAAGCTAAATTAACAAATCTAGGGGTATCTGTAGAGAGAACTGCTTCTGCAAGAAGTCTATCGGAAAGCTCCTTGCTTCAGACTGCTTTTGACTCAACTGATGATGACTTTGTAATAGAGGATATTCCAACACAAACACAGAGCAGTAGAACTGTGACACCTACTGGGAGTTACCAGCCATCAAGTACGTCACCTAATATGGCAAATGAACAGCGCCCTCTTTTACCTGGACCCTCATCAATGATGCGTGTACAGGTCAAGATCCAAGACAAACTTCTCCTTATTCCTGTAAATTTGAGGTAAGAGCACGATGCATGTGAACAAAACTCTTTCTAAAAAAAAAGCGGATTAGGAGTAGATGGTTATGATGTATTTTTCTTACAGAATTTAGAAGCTTGATGTACTTTGCATGAAGTTGTGGCTTTTTTTTGGGGGGGGGGGGGTTGTTTGTGTTGATGATTTATAAACTTTCAAGGAGCTCACTTTAAGCATTGATAAGAAGGGCAAAAAACTATGTTGGGGGCTCTTCAAATAAAAGCTCTTTTATGAGTACAATGAAAAATTATAAGCAAGTGAGTTATGTGATTTATTTCTAGTAATCGTAGTCCTCATCAGGCACTGCCTACTGCAAGTTATTGGTTAAGCTCTTAATTTTCCAGTGCTCTTTTGACCATTTTGTTGTATGAGTAAGCCCTTACTCAATGCACTTAAATACGCTAATAAGGGCAATTTGATGTATGAAAGTGTGGTGTTAAGGGCGTTCATGCACTGACACAACATATTGTACTCTGCAGTATAAAGGGCTTTGTGTAGATGTTGGTCTCTTCTGAATCTCTAGGCATATCATTTTGAAATGAACTAGACACTGTGGCCCTTATTCTAAAGTCAGGTTTAAACTAGACCACGGTCTAACTCTATCCTAAAATTATGGGGAGCCAAAATATCAGATATTTTGTTTATATTGTATATTTCTTATGTTTACGATCTTGTTTCCTCTTGCTTTCATATTGAGAAAAAATACTTCAATATCATTCCCAGACAATTATGAACAATTTGGGTGTCATATGAGTTAATAAACTGGATTTATACTGTTAGGGATTTGCACCCCAATTGGCTTTCCATATTTAAACCACAACTTTAAACTAGGGTTTAATTCAAATCCGAGTTCAGAATATGGGCCTGTGTGTGTGCCATAGGTACATGTTAGTTTCATACCTAATCGCTTTCAGATGTTCTGATCATTCTTTAAAATATATTACAATAGTTGCATAAAAAACGTAGTAAAAAAGTAACCTTTCATTTAATAGAAAACCTTGTTTCTATGGTAGTGATCATTGATGACAAAGTTATTTTATTTGAATAATAGTAACTTTTATGCAATGATGTTCAATCGCCCAGAGTAATTAATGCTGTAATAATGTCTTGTATGATAATTAGGGATCGTCCAAGTATGCAATGGTTATCAGAGCAAGCAGCTTCGCGCTACTACTCTCAGTGTGGATTGAGACCAAAGCTATCTCTTTGCACTCCAGAGGGAGCCCTATTTTCTCCTGAAGACTCAGTTGTAGATTTACTCAACAACAATGAAATGGTAAGTTTTCTCTTTAGTGCCACTTTTTATTTCAATTGATGCTTTCCTATTAGCAGTTGTGCAATGTAAGATGTATATGTAGATTTACTGAAATGATATGAAAAGTCATGCTATCATTTTACTTCACTTATTTGCCAATGATATCTATTAACAATTTCAGAGCTACTTACCATTACTTTTTTGCAGTAATCATTACGTTTTTTCATCAAAGTTACCGCATCATGGTTTTCTTGTCAAATTATGTTTTTTCTTGGCAATTTTAGTAATGTATGTACATAATGTGTGGTGTAAATGTATGTCAGCGCGCGACACTAGCGCTGGTACGTTTGACGGTACTAGACCAGTAACAATCTCTGTCGGGCCAGTACTGGTAATTTTTCATGAATAACCAGATTTACAGTTCGACATGATCAGTAAAATCATTGTTAGGCGATCACTTGCCGATCTTCGAACATGCCCCTTAAAGAAAACAATCTGGCTTTGTTTACGATGACAGTCATCTCCTCTACAAGATTGTGGTGATTGCAAAGGACTCTTTTCTTATTTCGTCTCAAAAATGTGTGTTTTCTTCATGTTGCATTCAGTGACTAATCACTGCATACATTTTACATTGGATGTAGTTGACACATTCCTTTTTTGTTGGAATTTTCTTTTTTGCCATTATGATTCCTTTTTTTTTGGGGGGGGGGGGCTTGCACAAGGTTGGCATTTCTGCAATTGAGCAATGCAAAGAACAGCTAACTTGGTGAATTTTCATTTATTTTATGGTAGCTTTATTGGTTACTATTTTTTAGGGATCATATTTGATGGTTTTTAAAATTTCTTTTTGATATTTTAGGTTGTAGGAAGAGTAGATTCATGGGATCTTCCTCCACTGACTGAGCGCTACAGAAAGTCCTGTGAGAGGACAAAAACTGGTATGTTGCATTTTAAATGAATAAATAATCTTAATAATGTAAATTCATCTATTAAAGAACCAAGATATGATAACACCATCATTGATGTTTATTGTCAGAAATACTTGTCAAAATAGGACAAATTTATTTGATGTTCGCTTGTTCCTAAGCAGAAATATATAGTGGAATAGTAAGGAGGTACACAGATTTAACTATTTCGCTGACAGCGTGGTCCTGTTGTATTGCTATCATTTTGGGCCAATCTGATGTGGGTTCGATTCCAAGCCATAGCATGTTTTCCTTCAGCAAGAAATTTAATCACATTGTGCTGCACTCAACCCAGGTGAGGTAAATGGGTACCAGCAGGAAGTAATCCCTCAAAAAGCTGTGAGCACCGGTATTGGTTTCATCAACCAATTTCGCCAAAAATTTACAGTGTTATGCTTTTTGGATTTTTCTCCTTTACCGTAAGTCAAATCAACCTTTTGTTTGGGTGGTCTTATCCTTTAACAGAAGGGACAGATATTGTATGAATGTTACCTCATATTATTATACATTTTCATTTTATTCACATACACATAGAAGAGAACACTACTCTTGTGCAAAGACTTCAGTCCTACCAAAGCCAGCAGTCTCAACACAATGCGACCCTTGATCTGTCCAACCTCTACATCCATCCTACACCCTTACTACCTCTCATGTCCGCTCTCCAATGCCAGTACTCCCTCCGTGTTCTTCTACTCCCTGGGAATCGCCTTGATGATGACTGCTCGTCTCAGCTGGCCGCTGCTCTCAAGACTCTTCCTAATTTGACCCGAGTTGACCTCTCCTGCTGTGGACTGACCTACGAAGGGTTAAGATCCATTGCAGATGTCTTGGATGGGCCAAGGGGCCCTGCAGGGGATGGCTTTGGGGCTATGATGGGAGGAAGTAAACCTCTTCAGGTCAGTGAACAAACCTCTTATGAAATGAAGAAAGAGCGCATATTTTTTCACAATGTACATACCACTTGTCAGCTTTGTTTTTTTTCTTACAATGTTGTCTGCTGTACCTTTAAATTATATGTACATGTTCTTTATATATCTTTTGCAGGAAGTTGTAAAACCCCTGTTTTTAGGTTGAATCCCTGCTTCAATAAACAGGGTTATCTAAGCTATATATATGAAACCCCGTGTATAATGTGCATGGTTTCCAATTGTGGCACGTGACCAACAGCTATTCTTGTTTCTTGTTAAACTTGGTATAAGTGAGCGATTGATGAAATAAAGTATCTCCTAAAGAAAATATCAAGCTTTACAATAAATTTTCATGAATTTGTTTTGTAGGCAAGTGTTGAATATAATTATGTATTTGTAAATTTCATTTCACAGCTATTGGAAGAGCTAGATTTGAGCTACAACTACCTCACAGACTCCAGTGCCTTATCCTTAGCAATGATAGTTAAGCACTGTCCACTGTTGACAACCATGTCCTTGAGGTCTTGTGATCTGACAGCAAAGTTCTTTCAACTCCATCGTCATAAACTTGTTGAGGCTTTCCAAGGTATTGTTCACAGTCTCTTTGTTTATATGAGATCTAAGGCCTGCTTCATGAAGATTAATCATTATGGCAACTTGGTCATTTAATGTTAGTGGTATTTGTACAATAGAATGACAATCCAAAAAACCAGCCTCGAGATTTTGACCATAGCCATCAGTTTCGTAACATTCATGAAGGAGAAACCGTCTAAGTTTCCATTCACAAGACACATTAGTTTTGAATTCAGATATCAATTACACAAATGTCCACACATAACAGGATTTTCAAACCAGAGTTTTATATATTAGATTTTTTTGTACACCACAGTTTGAAACCCTTACACTTAGTAGTATACATGTATACTGGACCTTAATTGTATGGAGGAAAAAACTGAAGAATATTTTTTTCAAGTTGAATATACATGAACAAATGAATATTTGTACTTCTCTTCAAAACTAATTACTTGTTTGTGCGGGGTTATTAATGAAAAGACTTAAAAAAAAACTGTTTGCATATCAGAGTATTGGCATGAACAACTTTTAGACTGTCTTTAACATCTGTAAATGATGCTTGATACTGAAACTTATTTGAATAATGTACGATATTCCAAGTTATTTGATGCTATGGAAGTATTAGTACGGAATGCATGTTGATTATGCTTCAAGAGACCATCTCTGTGGTATTAATATCATTCATCCTTTCTCTTTTCAGGAGCATTATCTTTACACACCCTTCTCATCTCTCATAACATGTTGGGTTCCACCGGGGTTGAGCTACTACTAGGATGTCTCTCAACAAAGGTGCTTCAACATCTAGATCTTTCCAATGTCATCTCGTCTCGGAGCGATGGAATACACATCGCTAGACATCTTGTCAAATACTTCTCAGAGGTATTTTGTCAACAATTAATGATTTTACTCACATATTTGCTATCTGCCATTCATATGCAAATGGTATCTGTATTGCATGCCAGTTGTTAATGAAAAATCTTCAGAAAAAAACCCCAGAGAATACTTCTCAGGAGAGACGTAAATACTTGGGACTTTGTGTATAAAATCATTCATACAGACGTCATTGAATGGCAAATACAGTATCTTAGAACTATTTAACTATGTTTATATCCTTGTGCGTGTGATGCATGAACTATTCTGAAGGCTTGGATTTGTAATTCTCGATAAATAATTGGCGTGTTTCTACAGTGGATCTTTAAGAATGGTTTATCTTTTCTGGAATCGAAAAACTATATCACCCTTAAAGGGTGATATAACGCTGTGGAGCGTTGTGCCCCGTGGATTAGTCTTCGGACTTTGAAACAGAGGGTCGTGGGTTCTAATCCCTGCCATGGCGTAATTTCCTTTAGCAAGAAACAAATCCACAGTGTGCTGCACTCAACCCAGGTGAGGTAAATGGGTACCATTAGGAAGTAATTCCTTAAAAAGCTGTGTGCGCTATGAACGCCTAGCTTTATAGCCGGGTAATATAGGAGCACCTTGAGCACCTAACAAGGTGGATATGTGCGCAATGTAAATACCCTATATTTATTATTATTATTAAACCAATCTGCTTCTACAGAGCAAATAATCCGATTACCGTAAGTAACGGTGTATTAACCACACCTTTTTCTCGAGCGAGAGTTGAGTGAGCTTAGAGATTGAGTTGTAATATGGTTATAGTGCGACTTAAGCTGGCGCTATTCAAAGTTCCGTTTCGCGCCAGCTTGTTTTTTTCCTTCCTGTTTGCTTTTCATAAGATACCATGTAAACCACGCACGAGAGAGACGGCACGAAGCCGTAAAAAACAACTGGAAAAAATGTCAATTTCTTTGTTTCTTGAACCTTCCTGTAATCCTGTATCAAAAATTCACGCTAAGACATCAAATTTCTGAAAGTGATTGTGAGGTTGTGATGCAAGAAATGTGAATGTTTCTTTCTCCTACGCTGGGAAAGACACAGATCATAATTTGATAAGATGTACTGGCATGACTGATACTGTATCGTAGTTTGCAATGTAATGGCAGTGCTGTGTGTGTGTACACTGTGACTGTGAGGTGAGTGAGTGTGTAAGTGGCCAATATTGTCGGGACCGTTCTTTCTTTCTAACATTTGTAGATGAATTGATCAAGAACAGCAGATTTCCTCATACCGGTAATCTCTTTGGATACTTTTAAATCTTAAACTTAGTTTTTGTTTCTTCATACCTCAAATATGCATGTAAATGTGAGATTTTTTTATTTTTTTTTTTTAGTCCAAAGTGGGGGGTGCGGTTAATACACCGTTCCTTACGGGAACTCACATTCCGTATCACAAATATATGGATTAACACGACAATAACCACCTCCCAGGGGTGGTTATGAGAAACAGTATTTTGGGTCTGTTTCTACAGGGAATTTTTTGTTTTGTTTAACCATTCTGTGTAGAAACACGCCGTATGACTTTGACCTTTATTTGCCTCTTTATGTTTCAGGAGCCAGTGCTTGACAACCTTCATCTATCAGGTTGCTATCTTTCAGATGTAGATGTTGATTGCTTAAAACGGTACGTAGGGAACAAACTTTCAATGAATGAATTAAATAAAAGCAGTGTGTTGTACACTGCATCATTACTTTCAGTATACAAGCAAAATCTGCACTTTGGCCACACAAGCGATGGACCTTGTACACATGTGACAGTCAAAGTAATTTACTTACATTATTATATTTTAATAATTGAAATTCTTTGTACTCTATAGACCTTGTAATTACTTTTCGTGTATATTAGTTTTCTTGAAAGAAAGAAATTATATTAACATTTATAAACAGCAATGTAGGAAAAATATATAATTTGTTGCATGAATGCATGTTTGAGAATAGTGAATTTCATGTATTTTAAGATTTTTATTAGATTTATCCGAAGTATCATCTCTCTTATTCCCTTCTCCCTCCTCTACATAGACTCCAGCCCAGCACCAAGCACTGGAAGAATTTAAACCTATCAGCCAACCCTCGACTATCATCCATCGCTGTAAGTGATCTCCTCCTCTCCATGGTCAACGACTCCATCTCAATCTCTAGACTTGACCTCTCTGGTTGCCTCATCCAGTCTCCATTAGATACCCTCCTCCTGGATGCATTCACCAAGCTTCTACCCGACCCCTCCCATGTCAAAGGTCATGAGATGGATGACCCCAGAGCAGGGTTAGCAGAGCTGAGGCTGTGTGGGACAGAACTGAATAAAGTGGATAAAGAGATTTTGATGAACGTATGGAACGTTGCTCATGGGATGCAAGCTGGCCATCATATTGATGCAAAAAGATGCATTTTCTTTCGTACGATATCATGATGAACGAAACAATTTGTGATGCTTAATGAATAATTATCACTTGCACCTATGTCGAATTGCAAGTATGGTGTAAATATCACACACTGAGGATGGTCTTCCAGGTGCTTTAGAGCAAGCTGACACACTATATTTGTCATTATTTCATTTGGCATAGCAAAGAACACCAATACAATATAAAACATTCTTGAATCAATTGAAATCAGTATAAATGTATATCTGAGTGCATTAGATTGAATTTGTCTCATCCACAGAGTTGAATATATACAAAACATGTAAATTTATCAGCTCTATCATTCAAGCCTGGAGTATTACCTTATTCATGGACTTTTTTTTGTCATTGGATATTGCATTGATGGTCAATTGAATTTCCTTACATGTGTTACGGTTATTAAGACTGGTCTATTACTATTTTAACACCTGAGAAGATGTGATCGTAGCTGTCCACTGAGTGATTGCGATGAAACTTGGCATGCTTTCTTATTTGGGTTTATAATGATATTAAAGTGGTCAATTTCTCTATTAGGTATTTTATCATAAGTTTGAAGGTTTGCATGGTGGTATGAACAATCGCAGAAGTGGTTTACGGTACACCATGTGTAACGTCCTGGAAGGACTGAGATAAGAAAAGTGGATAGGAATGGAGATGAAATAGACAGGCAAGAAAGTAAAGTATTCTTTTCAAAATGAGTGTAGTTCTTAAAAGGACTGTAAACCAGGAGTGAAAAGCTGAGGAGGATTGAGTAGGTAAGAGAAGGCTGGCTGTCGGCGAATTGAGTAGTAGCAGGAGCTACATTCAGATCTCCACTTTCACGCCTTTCCATTGGTTCTATCCACTTTTCTCAGTCCCTCTAGGACTTTACATATAGTGTATTGTCAACCTCTTCCGCGAAGGATATTTTATGTTAACCTTATCTTCTTTATTCATAGCATTATACTTCCATACATTGAACTGGTTTACTAAGGTGATTAATAATAGAGGTTTCTTTTCTGAGGATCTTGTGATGAGGAGTCATAAATTGAACCTATTATTATTATATTATTATTATTATTATTACAAATGGACAATACTTTGAATCAATTGATTTGCATACAGTGCCTTCTTCGGCAACCTGAGTCCTGAAGGCAAATCTAGTGTAAGATTTTTTCTTCTAAAGTATACTTTTCAATGTAGCTCTATGAGGCATAGATTCATTAATGTTGCAACGTATTCATTTTCCTTCAGTTAAGTTGTTGAATGATTGTTTATACTTTTGAACTAAACAATAACAATAAGGCACTTAATACTTAGTAAGGAAGCTCTTATATTTCATTAAAGGAAAATTCCACCTGCCCAAAAAAATTGACTTGACTAAACAAAGAAAAATAAAACAAGTATGATAATGTTATCAAAAGTCAGATATAACATGTAAAAGTTATAACATTTTAAAGTGTTGCTTAATTTCACGAAATGTTTAGATTCTTATCCTATCCGTATGCAAGTGATTGAACAGATGATGTCACCCACACAATTTTTTTTTGTATTTTGTTTTTACCCTCATATTGTGAAGCAAAAATTTAAATTGCTTCATGAACATGTTGAATTGCTATAATTGTAACCTCTTGTGATTCAATGAAGGGCTCCCTTATTGTCAAATCTCTTCAACATTTGAAATATTCGGTAATTCATACAATTAGATTTTTAAAAAAATTATGTGACATCATCAGCTCTCTCATTTCACCATGTTTATTGAAAAATAAGTTTTGACAAAATTTGTCAGCATTATGCTTGTTTGATTTTACTCTGTCTCGCCGGCATAGCAGGGCGAGACCAATAGGCCCTTCTTTTTACGACAGCAGCATTGTCAACTTTGACAATATTGAGTACCTCCTCTTCAAAGTTGGTATTCTTCAGGTTTGAAGTATCTGGATGGAGATTGTGATGAATGTCTTGCACAGGTCTTGGGTCCCATGGTCAATGAACAATAGTATTATCATATGAATGGTGTTTTTAGTGAATAATTATTCATCTTAGTTGTTTTAAAGTCAGCTCTGCTGCTATATTGAATTGCGCAATGCAGGCAAGACTGCCAGAGGCATTCCACTTGTTAATCAAGTAAACTTTGTACGAGTTAGACTTATCCTTTAAGTGAAGTGTCAAACATTTAGAATCAGAATTTGAAATGGGGATTTCAATAATAATGACTTTCAATAGATATATAGTGCTATTTTGAATATATTAACACCTTGAAATTACATATTTGTAAATACACAAATTCCAACACACAAATTACCTCTGCAATGTATCATTAAGTATAATAAGGTATAATTTTGTATAGATCACAGAAATCATGCAAGAAATGATGCATGAATTGAAATCGTACCTTCTTTTCACAACATTAATTTTAATGAAGGGTATTTGGCTAATTTAAAAAAAAAATAGGACGGATTATTTGTATGAGAAACTTCAGCTGAATTCAATGACTTGAAAGCTGTAAATAATACCATTAGATGTTTGCTGGGTTTTGTCAGACTTTAGTGGATGCATTGATGCTGGTAAGCAAACAGATGACAGACTGTTGTACTTCCTCTCCAAGGGACTTTTCATTAGGGATTAATACAATACCAGGGAGTGTTTTCACCTCCTGTCATTTGTGACACCCGTACTTCATGCAGTTTTTCTCTAGGGGTTGTTACAAAGTTTCTTTTTCTCACTGGATTCATTAGCTATTTCAGCATTCTATTTTAAGAAAAGAATGTTTGGTCAGAGAAGTCTTACTAGTTTACCAAAGATATATTGTTATGCAAGCTAGGCTATGGTATTTTGTAAAACATTGGATGATTTATTCATATGAATTTAGAATTCATCAATGTAGCATATACATGGAATGGTCAAAGATCATGTCAAGAATTAGAGTAATTTTATCATTATCTCCCTTTCACCAAGGCTTAGATTGAACCGTTTTAAATCAAAACAATGAAAATTGAAAGGAAAAATGTCATATTGCTATATTCATAAGCATCATAATCCACAGAAAATTGTCTATAGAGAAAATATCACCTTCAACGTGACATATTTTCATGAATTGTACAAAATGTTCAATAGCCCTTGATAATTACGAAATCATCTTTGTATTTTGTAATTACTAATTATGCCAATAATTTCCAGTCCATGCCCACTTGGTTTAACCAAAAATTGAATTCTATTACTGTTGATACATTATATAATGTGTATGTATTGTTGTGAACTAAATGTCCAATAAAAACAATTTTATAATTGAAACAATTGATTGAAATTTCATTTCACTTTATTGATTAAATACTGAACTCACAAATGACTGTCATTCATTCAACTCATTAACCATAATAATTTAACAAATAACTTTTTAAAAGTCAATTTTTTTTGATCACACAAATCTGTTGGCTTAAAACAAAATATATAAATAACACAGCAGGTTAGGAAATAAATGAGGGCCATGGGGAGTTTCACCCTCATGACATCCAAAATTACCACTTAAAGGGATGGTCCGGGCTGAAAATATTTATATCTTAATAAATAGCATAGAATTCACATCAAAATCAGATAGATAATAAAGTTATTGAAGTTTAAAGTCTAGCAGTACTTTGTGAAAACAGTCGTCATGAATATTCATTAGGTGGGCTGATGATGTCACATCCCCACTTTCCGTTTTCTTATGTTATTTCATATCATAATTTTTTCATTTTTCATACTTGTGTAAATAATGTCTCCCTTATAATGAAATAAGTTGCAGCACTAAATATCTAATGCACTAAATCAGTTGTCAATCCAATTTTTCTAGTTCTTGGAGGAAAAACATTGAATAAACCTGATTTCATATAATAAAATACAAAGAACAAGTGGGGATGTGACATCATCAGCCAACCTAATGAATATTCATGACTGTTTTCACAAAATGTTTCTAAGCTTTAAAATTCAATAACTTTGTTGTTTGTTATCTGATTTTGATGAAATTTTCGGCATTTTGCTCCGTGAATTCTACTCTATTAAGCTATAAATATTTTCAGCCTGGACCATCCCTTTAAATTCCCAAATGGAATACTAAAGGGGTGACCATCTTTTCTAAAGTTGTCCCAAGATTTGCCAAAAGCAATATCCAACAAGTTTAAAAAATGAATTTTCTACCTTCCTACCTACATCAAGAGGCCGTTCTCATTATGCTTTCTAAAACTAGTTTACTGGAAACCGATTCAGGAAACCACTTTGGAAGATCGCTTTGCTAGCATTCTCACTTGATCACACGAAAGTGGTTTTCAAAATCACTTCACGTAAAGCGCTCTTGTTGCTATGGAAACGCTCTCAGTGGGGTGAGACGTTTCGCGCGAAATTCGAAACCGCAGCATAGGCATTCTACACCTGTTGTGTGGAGTAGCGCGCTCAAAATGTGCGAAGATCGCTTCCCGAAGAACGGTTGTGTCCTCACGCTAAAACCAGTTTAACGAGGCAAAGCGATCTTGAAAACTACATCGCGAGGTGGTTTTCCAAACTGGTTTGGAAGATCGCTTCCAAGACCGCTTTGACCGTTCTCACTACGCGTTAAACTAGTTTCCACTAAACTAGTTTCTAGTAAACTAGTTTTAGGAACGTAGTGAGAACAGCCTCCAAGATATTGGGAAATTCTTTTACAGTCTACCAGTAATTGTTTTTTGCACTAAAAAGAGCCTTCAAAATTAAAGAAATGGCCCACAAAAGTCAGCAATACCTCCAATTTGGAGAAAGTATTTGACATTTGGGATTGCACTTAATTGCACTTTACTGCAATGCACCTTGTATAGCTTTGACAGAGTGTAAAGGCTTATAATGATGTTAAAGGTAAATGCCAATTTTGGTAACGATATCAAAATGAGTTCGTACAGAATCCAATGAAATGACCACCAAAGTGTCTGTATAAATAAAGAATATGTGCCAAAGGATTCTGGAAGAAATTGTGTAATTGCTGAGAAATTACCAAATAAGCACAGGATTTGGGTCAAGCGTTGGGCACGACATTCAAAGCAATAATAATACACTGTCCCACGTGCGCTTATCTGTGTTGGTGATCTTCAGTGTGAATATTTTTCAGCGTAGATTTCAAGATTTCACAAAGTTCAGTTTATGTGACTGTACCAGATCTAGATCCTTGATGATATACTCACAATTAAGCCTGGTTTTACAGACTTTCTCATGAAATCAGTGTTTATTGCAATTACTGGCATTTCTCTTTAAGAGAGTTGGCATCCCTGTGACGAACATTATACAACAAGACACTTATTTCAGAAGTATAACAGAATCATGAGTTAGTTTGTCCTTCATAGCAAGACAGGTACTTACAAAAGGCAATCTAATGGTTGGTAGAAATATTCACATACAGGACAGTGATGTAACAATACAATTGCTGGTCCCTGCTCTTCATATACTTTCATGCTTCATATATTGTCATGATAGGTATAGTCATACAGACAGGAGGCAATTTATATTTACAAATCTCAATATACGAAATTCCACTCCATAAAGTGGTAATGATTTTTTTTAATATATCTAGCAAAATTGCAAAATATTTGCTTTGTGAATCTTGATCATTTTGAAAAGTCTTCTTGCCTTCACTACATAAATTCACTGTAGTAAAAAAAATCCTTGATTTTGATGGTCAATTAGCATTGAAACAGGCACCAGATTTATAAAGAGAAGCAACTAAAAACCAACTAAGAATTTGGAAGTAGGTGAAACACATTTAGCGCAACTCACTTTACTAAATTTAATTGACATCATTACCTGTTTATTGCTTAATTGGACCCTACCAAAACCCTGGTCATTTGTGCTATGTGCATAGCTCACACAGCTGCATATGTGCACATGAGCTGAAATGTATGGTAAAAGCCTTAACAATGCTAGCCTATAATCTAGGCTGAATCTACAGATTTTGTCTTTGCTTTTACGAGTATGATGCTATTATACAAAACGTCAGCAATATGTCTGATGCAAAAGACTAGTTATTGGCTGCGAACTAACAACAGTACCTGCATTTTTAGCAAGCTTTTACCACTGAAAGAGAAAATGAATTTTAATACTCAGCTCTTTATTCATAAATGTAAATGTGTGATGGCTAGGAAAAATGGTTTTAACCAGTAAATATGACTCAAACACTATTTGTGATATGAAAATATATATTAAATGACCCCAGATTGAGGACCGGAGTATAATATTCTGGTGTGTACTATAGGTTGGACTGTGTTTCAGTCAGGAATTGTTCTGCCTCTTTGTTGAACTCATCTGCATATCTGAGGTGAAGGTTGTGCTTTGCCTTGGGCCATCTTATCAATCTGTATAAAGAGGAAATCATTCAAACACATGTTAAAAACAAGACAACAAATGAGATAGGAAAACTTTCATAAATCAACATCTTTATCCTATAGATTAATAAAACAGGTCAACCTGTATGTCAGACTACCAACATAAAAATATCACTATTAAAGACCAAGACCAAACCCAAAAGTGAAATTGACCAATCATATATCAGTCAAAAGCTTATATACTCCTAACACAGAAATGTAAGCATTATGCATTTTCACGCTCACTAGCTGAGTAATATGCTTAAGAATAGCTTCATTTATCGGGCTTCGAAAATAGGATTTCTTGTACGTAGTTTTCACCAACCTTGAAACCATGACCGTGAGTCATGTTGTGTTAGAAGCGTTTTTGTACACACAAAAAAACTGGATGATTTTTCCGCTTTTCAGATTACACATGTCAATATTACATATGTCATTATCTTCACTTCTATCACAAAGAGATGTCATTAATATCCTTCCTGCAAACTTGAATTGATGAAATCTAAAGCTTTTGAATGCTTTTTACCATATTGTATTTTCTGCTTATTTGGCACAACTTTCCAATTCTATCTGCATTCAAATCATGTGTAACAGCTTTTTTCCCCTGACATAGCAATTTAGGCCCAATGAGAGCCAAGTAAAGAAATCATACAAAAAAAGCTAATGAAGAGCTGTAGCTTTCTATCGGCTTCAGCACTGAATAGTTTTCAGTGCCATTTTTTCTGCAAATTGAAAAAAAAAATGAATTCAGAACCTGAAAAGCTGAAAAAATAACATTTACTTCTGTGTACAAACGAATGGAATCACAACACTTCTAACCTAACACATGATCTCAGTCATGAGGCCAGTGAAAGCACATACAAGAAAGCCTTTCCAAGCCCGATAATTGGAGTTATTCTTAAGCAAAATATGCAGCTGGAAAGCCATGAAAACGCATAAGGCTTGCAAAGCTTTCGATTTTGGTATATTATTTTATGATTTCACTGGATCTGGTCAGGGTCATTGAAAGTATATTCAACATTTAAAACTGGTTCAATCACAAGAATTTGAAATATGTGGATCAATAATCTGCTATTCTTGTCATGAAAAATGTATTTCTTGAACCAACTACCTTCATTTAGAGTTAACACAGTCCCACACCCCCTCCCCCCCACCGTGAACTAGTGAAAAATGAAAAAAAGGGGAGGAGAGAAAAAAGAATATGCAATGACTTACTTTGATCCTTTAATTGTATTATGAAGATATTCTGGATGTTCAGGGACTACCATCGCGTCAAGGTCACCATGGATGATCAAGGTCGGACACCGAATATTCTTTGTTTCCTACAATTACAACATTCATGTTAAAATAAGTCTCAAATTATCCCTGCAAACTAATGCATTATACAATTTAATATTGTGAATTCTAAACAAACTATCCTTCTCTCTGTATGGAATCATTAAATCAAACCGTTATGTGGTTGGGATGGGAGTTGCTGCTACCCTGTTTGGTGTTCAGGATTTAAGGGATAGATCTTTCTTTTTTTTTTTTTTAATTATGTGTTTTATTGGTATTCAAAATCACATATAATCACAATATTTACAGGTAATTGGAAATGATTTGAAACAGTTCAAAAGCAGTAAAATCACAAAACAAAGATAAAATAAAAAATAAATGGAAAAAAAAATAAATAAAAAGGGTGACATAAATCAAAATAAAACATTGGACGATACAGGTTACTCTATAGGGAATACACATCGAGATGAATTTACATGTATAATCATTTGTAGCATACTACTCTGTGCATTGTACAAGTCTCATTTTAAGATACAAAAACAAATAGAATGGAAAAGGGGGAACTACCTGTATCTAAAATAAAAATCATATATCAAATTAAGGGATAGATCTGGTGATATACAGTGGCTGTTGGGCCCACAATTAGTTGGGCAAATTAGTATTTCTGTTTTAAATATCTATTTGAGACACCAAAATATGGGCTTCCATTTTTCATTTTATTTTTTTTATCAAAAACAAATAATGATTTTCTTGCTATTTGAAGACATGAAAGTGATTATATGCAAAAATATGAATAATCAATCTTTATATTATACACAGTAAAATGTTGAAAATTGTTAGCTTACCGCTTTGCAGAGATCTCCATTATTGGTAGAGTAAATGTTGGCAACGGCATCGCACCAACCATGCCAAATTTTCTCAAAATTCTCTTTTCCATACACAGCCTCCATTGGGGCTCGCATTCTTTCACTCCAGTTAGTCACATCACGGGTAGCTAGACGGGAATGAAAACAAAATGATTTCACTGGAATCAAAATGAATGCTACTGACAAGGGCTAAAGAGATGCCATTATAAATATGATGTAAATATTGGACTGATAACGTAGTCAGACTTTAAAAAAAAGCAAGTCATGAACTTGGTGAGGTACCTTGGGGTTGGTGTGTTATGGGACTTCACAAAGACAAACTGACGGTTCAGTTACTCAAAGTGCAAACCTCTTAAAGCAATAAACAAAGATGTTGGTATAAAAAAACTATGTTAGAGAGACAAAAAAAATGAATATTTATTCATAGTATCACATACATGTATACACCATATCCCTCCCCCCAAAAAAGTTAATGTCACTTTTGAATACAATTTGACAAATACCAAATCATGTTTTATATAATTTTATAATAAGCTAGCATTGATTTTATACAACTGGCTTAAGCTTTTTGCGATAGAGTCCATAAAACACAGAGATATGAGCCTTATTTCAGCATTCTTTAGAAAACCTCTCCATCCCAGTTTCGTTATTATGTACATTGAATAAAGTACTTAGTCCAATCATGTCTTCATTCACTCTTTTTATTTCCTTTTATAGATTTTCGGCCAACAACTTGCGTGCCGATACTTAAATTCAAAAGGAAATTGGCGGTTTAAGAAATTGGCAAGATATCTTTAATCAAACATAAAAATTTATTGATTGGTTGATTGATTAAATGCCTACTAAATGAAAACTACAAGGAAATGAATTAAAATATATATTTCTGAATCCATAATCTCAACTATTCATTAGAGGGGATGAATATATAGGTCATCCCAAAGTCCTGAATAAAAGAAAATTCTTACAGATTTATGCCGTGGCTGAACATGAATATTTATAATTTGCACCACTTGAAATGATTATGAATCTTGTTATAGCTGAACCTTACTACACATACTTGAAACAAAACTTGGATGGAGAGGTTTCCTGATGTGTAATGAATAAAATGCTCATATCTTTGTGATTATCAAACCACATCACATAAACTTTCATCCTTTTGTAGAAAATAATTTGTAGTATACGGGTAGAAAGTTATAAACAATACAATGTGGTAGGTCTAATATTATACCCATCTAGATTGCCTTTAACAAAATTTGTGGGACATGCTGTACTGCTGGGTTTATTACAAAGCTTACAAAAAGTCCTCAACTCCTCATTTTAATCACACATCTATAAACAATATAGCTAGTCCCAAAGCTTTAACACATTTCAATTTGACCTTTCCAATCTTCCAGTTCCCAGTAACACAAGCTTTACGACTGATCAAGTGATTTTTCTGACACAATAATCAATGCAATCAATCATCCCTATGATCAATTGCTAAGGGTTTTGTTTCAGAACTAGATCCATATTATCCTTACCTTCATACAGCTTTAGATCATCTTCAGTAATGTAAGAGTTAGCTCCCCAGAGGAGAAGTTTCTTGACCTCATCAGTGTATGTTCCAGCAAGTATCAGAGCTGTAATACCACCATCGCTCCAACCCATCAAAGAATATTTCTTGTGTCCTAAGGCCTGGAGAAGTTCCAATGAACAACATATCAGCATTAAATAATAATGGATCAATGGGTAGTTTCAGACCGCCTCGAAGTTCATCAGTTCCAGGTATTTTCTGATTGGGAAATTTATCCCGATCAGAAAATACCAGGTAATATTGGCAATGTGAAAGCAAATTACATGTAATCTTCCCGAAAGAAAATACCCACTAAATAGTAGGTACTTTTCATTTTTCCAAAGTCGCAGGTATTTTGGCAATGTGAAAGCAATTTACGAGAACTTGTAGCCTAACGTGTAGTTGGGTGTGGGCGCCTTGGGTGGCTCCTGAGCTAGTGATTTTGAATCTTGCAGCTTGCTTGCTTTTTAGACCATAATGCTCATGCTCGTAACTTCAATAATTTAACCCGTAGCGTATGTTTCGGGGCGGTGTGAATGCAGGAATAATCAATGGGTATTTCTTAGCCAAAAAAAGTTCTTGTAATTTAATGGGGATTCTCATGATCGAGGCGATTTGAAACCACCTAATTAGTCAGGTTGGAACAAGCACTATTAGAAGAATGACCAGAAGTCTCAACAGGTTTGCCTTCTTCTTCTGTACACTACTACCGATGATGGCGATGATGATGATTGACGATGATAATTGATGATGGTGATGATGATGATTGACGATGATTGGCGATGATGATGATGGGTGATGATGATGATTGATGGTGATGATGGTGATGATGATGATTGACGATGATGATAATTGGCAATGATGATGATGGGTGATGATGATGATGATGGTGATGATGATGGGTGATGATGATGATGGTGATGATGATGATGGGTGATGATGATGATTGATGGTGATGATGATGATGGTGATGATGATGATGGGTGATGATGATGATTGATGATGATGATGGTGATGATGATGATGATGATTGATGGTGATGTTGGTGATGATGATTGACGATGATGATGATTGGCGATGATGATGATGGGTGATGATGATGATTGATGGTGATGATGGTGATGGTGATGATGGTGATGATGATGATTGGTGATGATGATGATGGGTGATGATGATGATTGATGGTGATGATGGTGATGATGATGATTGGCGATGATGATGATGGGTGATGATGATGATGATGATGATGATGATGATGGGTGATGATGGTGATGATGATTGATGGTGATGATGGTGATGGTGATGATGGTAATGATGATGATTGGCGATGATGATGATGGGTGATGATGATGATTGATGGTGATGATGGTGATGATGATGATGGTAATGATGATGATTGGCGATGATGATGGGTGATGATGATGATTGATGGTGATGATGGTGATGATGATGATTGGCGATGATGATGATGGGTGATGATGATGATTGATGATGATGGGTGATGATGATGGTGATGATTGACGATGATGATGATGGGTGATGATGATGATGATGATGATGGTGATGATGGTGATGATGATGATGGTGATGATGATTGGCGATGATGATGATGGGTGATGATGATGATGATGGTGATGATGATGATGGTGATGATAATGATGATGATGATGATGATGATGGTGTGACGATGATGACGATGGGTGATGATGATGATGATTGGCGATGATGATTGATGATGGTGATTGGCGATGATGATGGTGATGATGATGATTGATGATGATGATGGTGGGTGATGATGATGATTGACGATGATGATGATGATGGTGATGATTGATGATGATGATTGTGGGTGATGATGGTGATTGGCGATGATGATGATGATGGTGATGATGATTGACGATGATGATGATGGGTGATGATGATGATTGACGATGATGATGATGGGTGATGATGATGATGATGGTGATGATTGACGATGATGATGATGGGTGATGATGATGATGATGGTGATGATGGTGATGATGATGATGATGATGGTGATGATGGTGATGATGGTGATGATGATGATTGGCGATGATGATGATGGGTGATGATGATGATGATGATGGTGATGATGATGGGTGATGATGATGATGATGATGGTGATGATGATGGGTGATGATGATGATTGACGATGATGATGATGGGTGATGATGATGATGGTGATGATTGACGATGATGATGATGGGTGATGATGATGATGGTGATGATGATGATGATGATGGTGATGATGATGATGATGATGATTGGCGATGATGATGATGGGTGATGATGATGATGATGATGATGATGGTGATGATGATGGGTGATGATGATGATGATGGTGATTGGCAATGATGATGATGATGATGATGGTGTGACGATGATGATGATAGGTGATGATGATGATGATGATGGTGATGATGGTGATGATGATGATGGTGATGATGATGATGATGATGGTGTGACGATGATGATGATGGGTGATGATGATGATGATGATGATGGTGATGATGATGATGGTGATGACAGTGATGATGATGGTGATGATGATGAATACCAGACACATTGCATTTCTGTCAATGACTAGAAACTTTCTTTTTCTCTGGGATCCAGATCCCTATGACAAAGGGGACATTTCATGAATTGTTTCTTTCAGTGGTTTTCACTGGTCCACACGTTTGCTCTCAGCCAATGAAAGGCACCGATTTCAGTGGCTTATAACAGGTCAATGAAAATCACTGATGAATCACTTCATGAAACACTACCCCCAAAGGTTTGTTCTATCTCTTTAGTACCGTACATATATATACATTGTATATTTTTAATTTGACAATTGACCAATAATATCAACAGATCTTAAACCCATGTCATGAATCTAGACACATTTGTGTAAGTACATAGTATGTAAGGGATATCAATAACCTGGAAGCATACATCTGTTCCATTTATTTAGCCAACATTCTGAAAATTTACTATTAACAGTGATAATCAATCAATAGTAGATACCATGACTATCATTGGATTGGGCATGATTCAGAAGATAAATAGTAAATATAGTAAAAGTAAATATATGAATATATATTACATATACATATTTTGGGGAAAGGAGGCTGGTATACTTTTATATCACATAAAGATCTACCGGTACTTCATTATTTTATAAAGCAATGATTCTCATCAGTAAGGGCATAGGTAGGTAAAATACCCCCATATTTGTTGACAGTAGCGGACCGTGACCCGGAGGAGACAAAGCATGGGGGGGCACTGCATTGTTTGTGAACAATGCTGTGCCCCCACCCCCAATGCTTTGTCTCCTCGGGGTCACGGTCCGCCACTGTTTGTTGACACACCAATTAGCATGTTACATCTATATCAAGGGTACCTACCTGCATCAGGTCCCTAGCATCTTTGGCATCTCTGTTGAAGAAGTCCAAGGGGAAATCCCTTTCTGGTGGTTGGGACTTCCCATATCCTCTTGGATCAAAGGCTATCACCGTAAGTAGATCTCGGTTCAGTTTCTCAAGCTGAGGTTTGAAATCTGTCTGGGTTGATCCTGAAAAGGAAAAGAAAAAGAGTTCTCCGTACAGAAATTTACAAAATATAGAAATGTCGAAATTTACCAAGTTCAACTACCCTTACCTCCATCCTAAAAAAATGTCAATTAAACCACCCTTGCAAAAAAAAAAAGGCAAATTCAATACATAATCAAGAAGAAATATGATATTTCTATAATTGCGTGGGTGTTCCAAGAAAATATTTTTGCAATCAATTACAAATTTTAGTCGTAGATTTACAAGAGATAGATCGATTTCAACTATTCAAACAAATTGATTTATACTTAATAAGCAGACCACCAAACTATTCAAATTTGCAATAAATTGCAAGACTTACAAACAATTGAATAGACCTAAAATTTGCAATACTTCAAAATAAAATGAGGAAAGAGAGAAGCAAAAAAGGAGGTACTTCTAAAATGGGACACATGATATGATTTTATAGCTTCAAGGGAGGGAGCATTGCAGAATTAATTATTTATGTTCAAGAAGAAAAATAAATGCAATAAAATACGAAAACACATGTTCAAGAAGAAAAATGTATGCAACAAAATATGAAAAAATATATTCAAGAATATGCAACACCGAAACATATTTATTCAAGACCAAAACTATTCAAGATATCTACACATAAAATATACAGGCATGATACTAGTAATATATGCAAGACAAAAAATATGCTTGGCACAGTGCAAACTGCAAAAATATATGCAAGACACAAAAATACATGCAAGGCACAAAATATTTGCAAGGCTCAAGTTACCGTATATGCCAGGCACAAAATATAGGCTATGCAAGACTCCAAATATATCATGTAAGAAAAAAAAATAGATTTAAAAACCATAGAATATGTATGCAAGACACAATACACAAAACATTTGCAAGACACAAAATAAACTTATACCAGGCTTACCATAACATGCAAGTCGCTTGTTTTATTCAAGACATAAATTATGTTCAAGCCTGACAAAAATATGTTCAAGCTCGACAAAATATCTTCAAGGATTTTCGCCTCTTCTGAAGATTTACACAATTTGGGGAGGTGGGGGGGGGGGGATACCAGGGCGTTGCTTGAACTAAAGGGAACACACCCTTTCGTCCAAAGCCCCCCCCCTCTCGCTTATTTGCCAAAAGGGTGCGTTTTGCAATAATTATTATAATCCACTGCAATATAGTCAATTCGTCTAATGGCCATTTTTTGTTGCATATATATTTTTCTTCTAGAACATATATATTTTCATATTTTATTGCATATATTTTTCTTCTTGAATATAAAGAAACAATATTCTGCAATGATGTGCCATAAGCACAGGCAATGATTTCATGAGCTACACCCCCCCCCCCCCCCCGGCCATGCACATGATATATAAGTCATCATTCTCCGAGAACAAATATGAAAATATAAATTGAAGAACGTACCTATTTACAATTCTTTATAAAACAAGAGTCAAGGTTAATACAGAACTTTGTGAAACCAAACAAATTATAAAAATCTTACCAAGAGCACCAGGCATTAAAAGGACTGGTTCAGGGCCGTTCCCTGCTTGTTCATAATACAGGTTTACTCCGTTCACTCCTACTTTACCTGAAGAAATACCAGATGAGCTGAAAAATAAAATTAAAATAAAGATTACGGTAAGATATCAACGGTTGAAAGAAAAAAGGGCATGACTCAGGTATTGTGGCACCCTCCTACTGACAATTCTTCTCTTAAACCAGGCCTAGAGCATGACATGCAGCAGCCGCAGCCCCTAGCATAGAGAGCGGGTGTTCAATGACGGTCCCTTATTATTAAGGGATGAAGAAAATAGTGGGAAATAACTTTTTTACAACTGCAGAAGGTCCATTCACGAGTGGATACCATGCGTGACCATGGGGTCTCGAAAAGCACCCTAAACACGTAATTTCCATATTCTGAAAATGCACCCCTTAACAAGTATTGGCGTGTGAAATCCTACCCTTAACAAGTATTGGAAACAAAACGATACTCTTGGCAAATATTCCTTGAAATTAACCCCTAAACAAGTACAGGAATGTTTTATTGTTACGGGTCCTTTGGTCGTCGGCTTTACCTTATATGGTTTAGTACGACCCCACTTTCTACACCTCGCGCAAATCGGATTCTAAACACGAAGTGTTGGGGCAAAAAGGACATCCTTTATAAAACATTTTAATTTTGTTTCATCCCCGCAAATTCGACCCTAAACACGTAATTTTCCTAGTGAAATAGATACCCTTTTTTCATTATTTTTGTGTTTTTGACACCCTTATCACGTTACGTACGTAATGTGCCCTATCGTGAAAAAGACATCCTTTTTACATGTTTTTTTGGTCGCGCATGGTATCCACTCATCAATGTAAGTGGCCCCCCCCCCGGGAGAAGGTCCCTACTGGAAGTACTTATTAAATTGAGTAGACCTACTAGACAAAATGATATGGGTGTTTGGAAATAATTTGGTCACACATGTGTACAGCAATACAGTATGACTGGCCCCCTGGGAGGGCCTATAAACACACCCTGAAAGAGTCTTTTTTCTCTGTGTGCAAATAAGTACCCTAAATACATTTGAGCCTGCGATTGACCATTGACCATTCTTTCAAAACCACACTTTTTTTTTTTAATCGGTGTTACCCTTAACGATTGCACGCACGGCCCATGTCCAAATTTGTCATGTCATTTAAACCAAAAAATTTTACAAGCAAAAAAAAGTTTCACCCAAAATGTATTTTCAGGTCATTTAGTCCAAAATACATGTATTATTATTTTTATTGTGAATGATGTATTTTCCACCATCATACAAGACCAAAAAGAGTAGGGGGGACATTACCTCGAGCGAAGTTCGTGCAGGCTCCAGTGGAGCGTAGTGTAGCGTTAGTGAAGTGGAATAGAGCCTGCATGAACTTCGCTCGAGGTAGGGGGACATTTGATATCGTGTTCCCCTGTAGGAGGGACGCAACCCCCTGGGATTTCCGCCCATGATTATGGTAGGGTAGGGGTAGACTAAGAAATAGTGAAAAGACATTTTACAACATCACAATCAACAAATTGGATCAACTTAGAGTCTACTAGATTATACACCCTCTGACAGTATTCTGGGCCAAATCGTGGTTTTGGAAACCACTCATAGATTTGTGTACGCGCATTTGTGTACAAAGTGAATGGAGGTGGAAATAGGGAACCGTGCGTGCGACTGAATAAAGCGCTGCTGTATGAAGTGAATGGTGGTTACCTATATCACGATAATGCCGTATTCTGTATGTTTGGGCTTTCAGTCTAAAATTCTTGTCTATCTCTAGTAGTAACCATGGTAACTATGCAATTACCATGCCTGACCAGTGACCTACCGATTATTTGATGACATCTTTGCACAAATCTGAACAGGGAATGCCGGCGATGGCGATGCGAACAGACGAGATAATTTAGAAAGGGAAGCTCTTCTAATGGTGGTCCCTGAAACTGTTAAAATCATTTTTAATGCCTGGGCCCTGGCCCTGGGCACAAAAGAATAGGCCTAGGTGCACGGTGCCTTGACCAAAAAGCAACGGTCTTCTGGAGTCTCTGACTCTCACTCTGTTGATTTCTTTGCTGAACTGCGTTGGCTGGGGCTGAACTCACCAAAAACGTTAAAATGTTTAAAATACTCCTCGAAACCGTACCAACGTCTGCCTGCTGTCTACACGGCCGGTGCCTAGATCACTGAACCTTAACCTTGCTTGCTTCACTCTAGCTCTTTGCAATGTGATGTGCGATGCCACTGATAGTGCAGTGATACTGGAAATGGTATCAATCTGGTAAAACTCCTCCTGACTTGCGCGCGGCCGGCATGCGCTCAGCCTCATCTTTAGGGGATTCCCCGCATTTAGAGGGGAGGGGTGCAACCTTTGGGTGCAACCAACACACTTATCCCATGGACCCGAGTGAATTATTCAAGGCAAGGCTCCAACCCGGCAAATTTTATTTGAAGATACATCGCGATACATAAATACATGTAGGCCTCGGACGGAGGGGGGGGGGGGGGGGGGGCATAGGAAAAAAAGGAAAAAGGGACTTGTAAGAATCTAAAATGATTTTCATTCAATACGATAGCTCGCTTAAGACTTTTCAAAAGGAAATTTGCCTCTATGATGCCATGTACGTGCCCCTCAAGTTTCTATTAGCCGATACAATACTGATGGGGCCGGCGTCAAAACATCAGTGGATAGACGATAGTGGTACGAGGGGGACCAAAAGATGACCTAGATACTGTTTTTACATCATGCATGATTATTTTCTCACACAGGGGTATTAGTTATAAAGCTATATATAAAACCTCTCCTTGCCCCCCCCCCCCCCACCTCTCCCCATTTCAATTAAACATTAAAGGGTCTCACACCCCATGGGATCTGGCACTGGTCATTGAGTTATATGTTGACTTAGGGGCCTGGCCCCCAAGTTGAGTTCCACCCCCCCCCCACAAAAAAAAATAGATAAGGAAACTATGGTATATTATTATGATGTCAAAATACATCACAAAATTTCGCTGTTTAGAATTTTTAAACAACGCTGTTTACTATCAGAATCGCATAGTATTTTTTTCAGTTTGAATAACCATGCTTAATTTATTGAAATTAAATATTAGAAATTAAACTTTGTTAGTTAAGATTTTAAACACTTGTTTAACTGTTTAAACAACTACTGTATACGGTTCATATAGAAAACAGCGTAGTTCAAAAAGTTTTAAACAGTATAGAGGTAATAGTTGCTCGCAACTTTTTTGAAACTTTGTATAGACACTGTTTGGTTTACACAGTGGTGTACAGATAGGGGCTTTTCATGACCACTGAAAAAAAAGAGAGAAAATGACAAATTAGAAGGGTGAAATATGATACAATTTACGGAATATTATGTAAACATCTATCAGAATATTTGATTTTTTGTAATAATCACGTCGAAAAATGTTTGCCCGGCTCGCTTTGGAAACCTGACTTTGATCGATAATCCCTCCTCGGTTTTAGTGAATATTAAGATTTGATTGATACCAATATAATAGATCATTTAATTTTCTTTAAATTGATATCCTACATGATATGATTACGGTTCATATACGGAGGTGCAGTTAATGCAATGTCAGTTGGGGTCCTCAACCAATAATTGTACCTTCAGTATATTCAGTTTTTACAGGTTTTACACCCACTTCTGAAAGTAAAACAATGATTTAATCATCATAAACGTTTAAAAAAAATGGAATTCATGCATATTTTACGTAACATAATGGGCAGCTGCTTGATTATGACATCACAATTATAAACATAAAATTTTAATAACTTTCTTAATCTTTGATGGATTTTCTCCAACTTTCACCAAGTTTTTTTTTTTATCATTTTCTGGTATTTTTACAACAAACTTTTCGTCAGGGTGATCTCCCCCATGCAGTAGTTCATTGCTCTTGCGGGCTTGCCCCTCTCTTTTTACATTATTATTTGATCTTTGTTTATTTTTTTGTGATAATGTGTTCTATCCTTTTTTTTTTACTGTACTTTTGCTAAGGTCCATAACCAGGGAGGGGGGGGGGGTGGAACCTTTCCTTAAAGGCGAGCCAGGGGGATACAATTGAGGTTTTCATTGTTACCAGGGGCGGATCTAGGATTTTCCAAAAAAAGGGGGACATTTTCCCGAGGAAAATTTGACAAGAAAATTTTCACCCAAAATTTAAGGTCCTTTTTGCCTTGGGAAACTTGATGAGCAAAAAAAAATGTCTTCACTTTCAAAGGGGGGAGGGGCACACTTCTGTTATAACGGCATGTTAATTGTGCCACTCAAAGGGGAGGGGACACGGGTCCGCTTTGGGCTTTGGGGCTCTGCACATGTATACCGCCCCCGATACCGCCCACCCCCCCCCCCCCCCGATCCGCCAGTGATACACACACACTGAATGCCCTCTCGAATTGAAACAGCAAGTTGTTGTTTTAGCTTAAACGGCACATCAGCAGTGAAAATTTGCGCCAAAGTTTATTTGCATGTGCTAGTCTTAGAGTGAAGACCCACTTGTTGATCAGAGTTTCAATCAGGGTCTGTGCACTGTGCCTGCAGAGACTACACCGAGGCTTCCAAAAACGTCGCGTCGTCGTACTACATGCTGCATGCTCACGCCCGCGCCCACGGCCACCACCACGGCCACGTTACGTTATCGTACGCGTATAGAAGAAGCGACAAAGACCGGTACAAACGTGTGCATAATTTTCCTGGAAATGGCGACAAGAAGGAGACCAAATGTGGACAGCCAGCAGACAAGTTCGAGTTTAACTGAAGGCTTGCCGTCTGTGTGGCAGAGAGCATTCAAGGCTAAATCCCAATGGCCTGAAAAGGTTCGTTCTTTTTCAGACACAATGTTTGTAGTCCCATATACTGGAACTGGCGTGTTCTACTGAATGTATGGCAGTGTATCCTAATTACCAGACAACTTTAATTCATAGCTTTAAAAATGACAATTAGAGGAAATATATACAAGAAAAAAATTTCTTCATGAGTAAATTCTTAATTTTCGCTTGCTTTTTTCATATTGAATCTGAGCAGATATTGGTAATAAATGTGTGTTTGCTAACTAATCTTCCTTTTTCTTCATGTTCTACGGCTCTTTCCAAATGAGAGAGTCGATGATGTCACTCACTCACTATTCTTTTGTTTTTTATTGTTTGAATTATACAATATTTCAATTTTTACGAATTTGACGATTAGGACCTCCTTGCCTGAAGCACAAAATGTTAAAATAATGGAATTCCATGTGTTCACGAAGGAATGAAACTTCATTTTCAGGATTAATAATGAACAAATTAAAAAACTGCAAACCATTCAAAATTCAGCTGCGAGATTAGTAACACGAACACGCAAGTATGAAGCAATTACTCCAGTTCTCAGAGAATTACATTGGCTCCCTGTCCATTCCCGGATTGTATTCAAGCTTCTAGTTTTTGCACACAACTGTTTTTATAAAATTGCCCCGTCCTATTTACTCGATTTAGTATCATATTACCAGCCATCCCGAAATCTTAGATCAAGCTCAAAAGCATTATTTGTTGTTCCCTCTGTCTTTACAAAGTCATATGGTGAGCGTGCTTTTACTCATGCCTCTGCTGTCCTCTGGAATGCTTTACCTAATTCAATGAGATATCAAAGTGATTTATGTACATTCAGGAGATCCCTCAAAACATATCTTTTCAATGCATAAAATACCAACTTTGAACTAATGATCCAATCTAAATATCTTGATTACTTTATTCTTACCTTTCACTATTTCTTCTTTAAGCACATAGGGACATGCTATGCTATGTGTGATGCGCTATACAAGAATTGAGCATTATGACGAGAAAATAAAAATATTTCATATTTAAAATTCATATAATAAATTACAAAAGAAATAGTGAGTGAGTGATGTCATCAACTCTCTCATTTGGATGTAACTGGCTCGTTCATATAACTATAAATTGTTAAAAATGAGCGTTTTTTTTAAATGCCATAACTTTCTTATTTTACATCCGATTTTGATGAAATTTTCAGTGTTATGCTTGTTGAATTTTTCTCTTTTTATTCACATCAAGTTTTTGTTGGGGTGGACTTGTCCTTTAAGAACTGGCATTATTCTGAGACCAAAAGCTCCATGCTCTCTACCCTAATAATATCCAAGACCCAAAGATGTTAACTTAAAATGGAGCGCTATAGTACTTTATACAAGACATAGTTCGAAACTGAGCTGCGGCATGTACTTTACCCCTACTGTGGCAGCACGGGGCTAATATTGTTGTTAACATCCATTTTTTGTTTTACTATTTTTGATCCTCTTAACACCATACCAGATATGTTCTGACATTTATTCTTAAGCTCAATAGATCTAATTAGCCAAAGTTACTTTATTGTTCCAAATTCAGACACTGAGAAGGTATATATGAGTCAGAGAATGCCAACCGGTACCATAATTCAGTGAAACTTACACAAATTTAATTTTCATTTAATTTCTTATTTTTCTAATTTCTTATCTTCAGGATGAGTTTTTAGATGTGATCTATTGGATGCGACAGACTATTGCTATTCTTGCTGGCTTGGTCTGGGGCCTTTTACCCTTTCGTGGATTTATTGGAATTGCATTGTAAGTGATCAATTATTTTATTCTTTTTCTCTGAAATCAAATGACACTCGATGTAACCACAAATGTGCAGACATACAAAAAGTTTGCAATGATAAGTGCAGATTCAAATTAAATATGGATATCAACAACCCCAACTTGAGTCTTTGTCATCCGATGACCCTGGTGCGCGGATCCATACGACAGTTTTGAGAGGCTGACTATTGAACAATATTTATTTATTGGCCCCTAAAATGATATTGTGTCTAATCCTCTGGATCAGCGCTTGGATGACCTTTCCCTTTAAGAATAACTAATCCTCATTAATATTAGTTTTCAGTGTACCCTGATGTCAAGTTGGTTTTAATAAAACAGAAAAATTCAAGATATTATGTTTCAATTCAATGTTCCGATGAAAGTTAATCAATGAATGGGGATTTATCAATTTGTATATCAGATACGTGTAGTATAGGTTTGGGCAAAGCAAATTTTCAGAGTATTTCATTTCTTGTCTATTTCAAACAATAAAATATGGATGGATGGAAAGTCTATTTCAAATCCCAGTCAATATGGAATATTATGCACTTCCATGGTATGATTTGGGGTGTTCCTTGTATGTGAGGTCACAAACTTTTATAAACTTCAAAAATTCATCATTAAATTCTTTCTTTTTTTATTTTAACCAAACATGTACTTGTATTTCTCCTATTTTTTTTTTGCTTTATATTGATTTGCTATTAGTAGAAGCTTGCATGTGACATCACAAGTTGCTTAAAATGTAAGGATTTCATGCCTTTGTACCTTTGATAGATTTTCATCTCGATATTTCTCTTATTTACCAGCTTTTATTTGATGTTACAAGCAAACTTCCCTGAAAGGTTCGTTTTCAATATGACATCCCAACAAAAAGAACTACCAATCAGGATTTTTAATACATGTAGAAATCCATTTTTAATTGATTTGTATGAACAATTGAGTGATTTTATGTGTGTTATAAATTAAAAGCATATTTCCTTGTACATGTAGTTTTGTTTCATTTGAAGAAATATATGTAATGATTTAATGATATTCTTTTACCACTAGATTTTGTGCCCTGAATGCTGGTGTCTTATACATATACTTCACATCATTTCAACAAGTCGATGATGATGACTTTGGTGGACCTTGGGAACTTACTAAAGAAGGCTTCATGTCTTCGTTTGCATTATTTCTAGTGAGTACATGGTTTATTACAGAACTTGCTGGCAATGAAAACATGCAATTCTTGTAAATGTTATCATTTTTTCTCATTTCTGATAAATATACAAAGGTTAGAAAATGCACTTCTTCATGCTAAGTGTTAAGTGTAGACAACAATGTTACAATGTCTGGTGAGCCAAGAGAAAAAAAAATATAAAATGTAATATTTTATCACCTGACTTCATCATTAAATATTGAAAAAATGGCAGAATTTGAATGCTTTTGAATAGGTAATTTTCTGGTAGGGTTCACTTTCTCGCACCACTGTATATATATATATGTATATATTTTGTAACAACTTTGTCACCTTAATGAACATTTTAACCCCAGATAAGCACAACCTTACCTTTTTTGTGCCAGCAAGATCTGAAGACATAACTGAAATGGAAGCATAAGTTTATTTCAGACATATCCAGCATTCTTTCATTATAATGCAAAGTGGGACCACATTTCATGATTCATTTAATTATTGTTTTCCCACACATTTCCCAAGCTTGATAGTGATTAACAGAATGAAAATCAAGCTTAAACCATTTCATGCTCCGTGTAAAGCAGATATCATCACATTAGCCTCGGTGTGTGGGGGAGGGTAGGGGGTTGCAATGGCATTTTATGAAGTGTTTTGGGGCAAGGAAACAAGTTAAAAAGGTAAAAGATATCCTCAAATCAATCTTCCTAGCTAAAGTCCGTGTGTTCTTCATGATTAACATCTCTCTAGCTAAAGTCCATGTGTTCTTCATAACGTCTTGTTTTATTCACATAACTTTCTCAAAGTTCTTCGCAAATCTTTTTTTCAGAAACTTTTCAAAAGTTAGTGGTGCTCACTCAAACAAATATTTTTCGTCAGTTATATCATTATTTGCTTAAAGAGATCTGTACCAATGTTTAAATTTGGGAAAAAGATTATTTGTAATCAATTGAATCAGAAAATCACACTACTTGAAATCCTAGTACTCTGATCATCTCACCTTTTATTCTTGCAGGTTGTGTGGATTATAGTCTACTCTGCAGTCTTCTTTGATTGACAAAGTAACAGAGAGCGACACTGTTCTCAACTGGTTCACATTAGACATCAAGAACTTATCAGTTATCAAGGAGTTGTGCTCACATCTGAGAAACGATAGTCGCACCACCTGTCGATTAAATGTGAAGGAACAATCATCTTGTCAGAAATTACAAACTGCTTGTAAGCATTCCATTTGTACATACGAGAGGTATGGCAGTTATTTACATTATCTATTTTTGCTTTTGAGTCATCTGCAACATGCTACTTCTCTCAAAGAGATGTATGGAATGCCAGAAATATCCTTGAAAGTACATTCGTTCGAATGCAGATCTCCCATTATGAGACTTGGAATGAAGTACATTGGACTCGTCGTTATAGATGTCTCAATACAAAACACTGAATGATAGGTCTTCACAACCTGCGAGGGCTACAAATAAGTATTCTAGAGGGCTGTTTCATCATATTGCTATACATAGTTATGCATGACTTTATTTACCCGCATTCTCATTAGAGGTTTCGATTGTACCTTGTACAAAACAGTGAACTATGCAGATTTAGTGTACGTAATTATGCATTCTTTACTTTTGGCAAAAGGCACTACATTCATGCCTGAATGATGCACAAAAGTACAAGAGATCTGCATTTCTAGTCCATTGTTTTGTTCCTACCATCACACTATATTGAAACTTCTTTTGATAATTCCAGCCTATGAGTGAATGGAGTATGGAATGCCTATTAGATAGGTTACCCTTTGTTTTCTCAATATTTAGCTGCGTTTCCAATTGTTTCTCTGACATTGTGTTGGAAAAAAAATACAGTGTATTGAAAGTGTTTTTCACTAGAATGCTATTCATGTAACACATAGGTTCATATTGAAATTACAATGGGAACATGATTAAAGGCCACCGCACACCTTATGACTGTTCGCGATCAGATTTTGGAACAAATCACATTTTGCTAATTTTCTGAGAATATGAATGAAACGTATCTTTTATTAGAGGTTGAAAGTAATTGAAATCGTATGACTGCTATGATGTCATTACGACTAGATATTGAATTTGCTTTTATTCTTAGGATGATATCATAGTCACAGATTTGAACATATGTATTCGTACAATGATTTTGATCATTACACAGTAAGATATTCCATGTCTCAATATTAGCATCAAATTATACTACGTATTATCCCAAAATCGGGTCGTAGACTGATCGTAAGGTGTGGGATCGCCTTAAGAATCACATTTTGCTTGCTTAGGAAACAATCAGGAAAGGAAAGATCTTACCTGCCGCGCAATAAGTCAAAATTTTGAAATATATACATACAAGTAGGTACTGTCAACTGAGGTAAATTTGAAGTTTGGACTCATCTCTTTGAAAATGATGTCAATGTGTACCCACCTCAATCACAAACTGATCCCAAATGATCTGAACCTCCCTACTACATGTAAGTACTGCAGCTTAGTATCAAACAATTTCAGTCCCTGAGTTGTGTCCCAAGTATTGTCAGTGTCCAAAGTCATTGTGCCAAACTCAAATTTATCTCTTTTTTTGCAAAATACATTTACCTGACATTGTTTCATGTTTATATTTTGATTTTGAACATTTAATGTGCTTCTTGATATTTTATTTCCACTTTAAAACTTATTTAGGCCTTTGAAAGACTCCTTAGTATTTCATTTGATTCAGGTGAAGAACAGTCCCAAGTTGCAAAATAATTCAAGATAGGACTTTGCTCTATTTCCTGGGATGAAATTTGAAAATGAAGATACACTGTTAGCATCTAGTTTAAGTCGCATTAGTTTTTATGAAAATCAGTTTGATGATTTATGAAATACCAATCTACAAATCTACAATGTGCTGTTGTGGAAGATAAAACCCAAGTGATTCATTTATCACTTGTTATCGAGTGTGCCCATGTTCCACTTTTCTTTATCCTATCCTAGCATCAGGCTTGTTAACTTTCGACCTGCTTTATTGGTTTAAGGTCAGAGCAGTTCTTGAGCGGTGTTTTCTGCTGTTTTTATTTTAGGAATCTAATACACCCTACTGTATGAACAGACCCTCTCTCTGAATCTGGTGGTGGAATAGACCACAATTATATGTTTGTAATCATATCTCAGCATTTTGCTTTGTAATTGTTAGTGCTGGTGAGCTTTCCTTAGTTATTATCATATTGATTGCTGTTAAAGGCCTGGTCCCACTGGCCTATGGACACAAATCGTATTCATAAAGGATACAGCGGACAAGCAGCATTTCAGGGTGGCTCCGTCCATTTTCATCCGCTCCAGACAATGGACAAAATGGGCGAACAGTGAAATCACATTGGACGGATGCTCGATGGATATAGAGCGTATGTAACACGTATGCAAAGATTACACAACGGATACATGTTATCCATCGGATGGCAAGATTCTTTTTTCATTTTACATGTACATCCTCTCTGCATATGTAAGTGCAGTGGGACCAGGCCTTAAACAGTTTTTGAGTTCAAGGAAGGCTCCCACCAATGCCAACCACTACTAGAGTGACAATAATGTACTCAAGTGTTTAGGAAACATGGACTGCACTGTCAACAGGAAAGTGTGATGATGGCACAGGGTGTTTTTAACCTACCCAAAACTATGAGTACTGCGTTGGCCTCCCAGATGTTTACGGCCCTTCAAAGATGCGTTTACACGGATCTCTCCCCTCGATCTACATGTTACTGAGGCTTGACCACCCATTGATTCATTCTTTACCCTCAAGTTTACAATCAAATGTAACTTCTGAGTTCATAGTTAGCCTGAAATTTAATTCAGAATCCTAGAATTCGTTACTTTTCATTGAACACTTTTTACGATCTCTTGGTAAATAAAGATTTCTCTTAATAACTGGGCAACATGTTTTTGTGTGTTTGTGTTTTCTCACATGATTTGTTCTTAAATGTGCATACATGTATATAAAAATATTTGTGTATGTATTTTTTTCAAATTTCAATATACATCCACATTAAAAAAAACCCCACTTTTTGTTACATAATTAAATCGGTTAGCTGTATTAGTAGTAATTATATCACTTGTTTCATTTCTGTATATTTTTCCTGCACTTGTTCAGAAAGATATTAAAGTATAGTATATGTACCTATTACCCATCATGTGATAAAGATAAAATTTTGTACTATGTTAATTATTTGATGCAATTTTAAATTTTGAAATTCATGAATAAAATACCTGAAAAAAAATCAAGGTGTGATTTGTTTTAACTTTGTACGTCCAAATGATATATTTTTCAATACTAATTTTGACTTTTTCCTTTTCTATTGATTATTAAACTATTTGCCCTTTGCAATATCTCATCACTGATATCACCCTTGGCTTAATTAAGTTTGTCTTTCAATATACACTGATCACTGTTCACCTCTGGGGCCCGTTTCACAAAGACTAACAAACCATTATTGTACGTTTCATGGAAACGTTGATGGCAGTTGGCTAATGAGCCCTAATATGTTGGAAGATGCCATTATGTTTAGCTGGAACTCTTTAAAAGATGAGCCCCAAGGCAATCACATGCAGGCCTATTTGTTTATTTCTATGAGTGCCGATCTGAGTAAAACATACTTTTTATAGTTTGGAAATGATTATGAACGCAGAAAAAGATAAAAGTGAGCATTTCAGACGTAGGAGGTGAGAGAAATGCGGCCCGTTGCAGAAAGAGTTGCAATCAATTGCAACTCTAAATAATCATGCGCCACTTGATTTTCAACCAATCAACAGCGCGCATTTGGGACTTGCGATTGATTGTTTGACTTACGTTTAAACGCAACTCTTTCTGCAACGGACCCCTGGTCGAAACGAGAGAGAGATAAATGGAGGGAAGAAGAGGGAGAGAGAGTGTGTGTGTGTGTGGGGGGGGGGGGGGGGGGTGGTAGGGAGAAGTACATAGAAGAATGGTTATCCATATAGGAGCTGAAAAAGAGTGAAGGAAGGAAGGAATAGATAAATTGGAAGGTAAGGGTGTGAGGGAAATATAAAATAAAGGGCGAAGAGAAACCCAGAGGGGGATGTGGAGGGACATAGAAGGAGGGTTGGGAGGAATAGATGGGTAGAAAGATGAAGAGGGGAGAATGGTGGGGGAGGAGAAAAAATGAGAGGAATATATAGGGGGTCAGGAAGACTGGGACGAAACAGATAGAGAGAGAGATATAAGGGCGATATGGTTTAATTGTTGGTAATCTTCAAAATGTTCCTCCAAGTTTATCTTTTATTATGTTGGGGGAATCAAAACGAAATCTCCACCAATGTTGAGGGGTTTTTTTTGTTATGCCAAAACTTTGAAAGTAGCTGGATCTAGTTCATGAAACTTGTACATAAAGTAACAAAAGTATCACTGAACATCTTATGTGAGCTTCATGTCACATGACCAAGGTCGATAAACATTGGCCGTGTTGGGGATATTTGTTGAATTGCCATCATATCTTTGAAAGTTTATAGATCCATTTCATGAAATGTGGACATAAGGGTAACCAAGTATCACTGATCATGATCAAGGTCTGGGGCCCGTTGCAGAAAGAGTTGCGTTTAAACGCAAGCCCAAAAATCAATCGGAAGTCCAAAATGCGCGCTGTTGATTGGTGGAAAATCCAGTTGCGCGTGATTTTTAGAGTTGCGATTGACTGCAACTCTTTCTGCAACGGGCCCCAGATATCATTTAGGGTCAGTGAACATAGTATTTTATTATCAAATGAATTGTGCTTTTTCTGAATGATTATAATCGTTTTCAAAGTCAGCACTGCTGCTATATTGAATCGCGTATTGCAGGTGAGACTGCCAGAGGCGTTCCACTTGTGCCAAAATGTCCAGTTCTCATTTCGGAATATCATTACAATTTCAGCTCGCGCTTCGCGCTACTATTGTATATATTGTTGTATTACTATTTGGGAGGCATGTATAATCGTAATTAGTTACTCCAAACGGTCCTTAATAAGTCCCTTATTAGGAAAGCAAAATCGAAATTTTCCCACTCGCGTTTCGCGCTCGCATTAATTGCTTAGTTCCATATGCAATCTGTTCCTTGCTTCCAGCAACTGCTCACAATTTGTTCAATTTTCAGGTCTAAATGTTATCAAGTACCCCCGAAATTTGAGCTCGCTCTACGCGCTCGCAATATACAGTGCGTATCAAAAAAAGTTTACACTTTGAAACAGCTCTGGGAATTAAAAAATATACAACATATGGGTAATTTGTTCACATATAATCCTGGGTTTGGGTCTCATCTATCCAATGAAAGTAAAAGTTTTGACAGAATTTTACACTTGACTGAGAACTGTCCATTTTTGTAAAGCTCGCAGAAATCTGTTTGCGCAGAAATGCTCGTTTTCACGCAGTGTCAAGGGGAAAGGGCGAAATCAAACTTACCCTGCGATACATTTTTCCTACATTTCCCTTGCACTTTTAGTCAATTAAGATAAAACAGATACATTCAAGCATTTTTAAACAAATTTGCCACCCAAATTGAAATTTCAACACTTAGTAAGCACACTTTTTGCCCTTTACCCTTTTTGTGCCAGGTGGATCTGATGACATAACTGAATCTGAACAAAAGTTTACATCAGACATCTCCAGCACTTTTTCACTAAGTTTTTATTATTTAAAGTGGGTTAACATTTAATTTTTCATTTAATACTTGTTTCTCCACACTTTTCCCAAGCTTGACAATGATTAACAAAATGAAAATCAAGCCTAATTCATTTTATGTAAATCACAGCTCAGTGTAAATCAGATATCGTCTTGATGGCCTTGGTGTGTGGGGGAGTGGGGCGGGGCGCAATGCACTCTTCGGAGTGTATTGGGCAAGGAAACAAGTTAAAAGAGGTCAAAGATATCTTCAAATCAACTTTACTTGCTAAATTCTACGTGTTCTTCATGATAAAGGTTTACTTTTATTCGCATAGCTAATTCAAAGTTCTGCGCAAATCATTTTTCACTAACTTTTCAAAAGTAAGTGGTGCTCACTCAAGCGGAAATATTTTTCGATAGTTATATTGTCATTTGCTTAAATGGATCTGTACCAATGTTAAAATGTGGAAAAATCTTCAGGATATTACAAATGTATAATTTTACAGGATTTTTTCAAAGTGTAAACTTTTCTTGATACGCAATATATACTTTGCCTTGTAAGATAGATATATCTTATCCTATCGACCCTGTTCTTCAATCTTTACATTGGTTGCCCATGATGAGTGAGAACGTGTCAAATTAAAAATAATTTTGCTGGTATCACTCAGTTGATGGCTCTGCTTTACAGTACATCACTGCTCTCATCAACATCTACATACCATCTGGTCTTCTACGCTCCAGTGACTCCGGTCTTCTATTCGTTCCAGGTGGGTGTTTCATAAGGTTGTTCGTAAAGTTGCGAATGACATTACGCACACGGTGCGTAATGTCATTCGTATCTTACGATCAGCTTTATGAAACACCCACCTGAGTAGGGGAGGGCATTCATCTTTGAGGGTCCCTCGCGATGGAATTCCGTCCTACGAGAGATCCGGGATAACAAGTGTGTCGAAACACTTAAGATTAAGCTAGATGTAAAAACTTACCTCTATGACTCAATTTATCAATGATTGTTGGTTATTTTGTTGCTCCGATTCCCTTCACTTGCGGGCCTTGCGCATCTCAGGATATGACACCTAATAAATTGCACACATTAATATTATTATGATTATTAATTTCATCTGTAATTTTTTTTCAACTAAGATGTATAGGCCTAATGAAACCCTCAAGTCTTTAGTAACGCTTACCCCTCAAAAGCATCAACATTACAAATCAGCATTTAGCAGCCGATCGTGTAAATTAAGGGTGACAGGATTTCCCCATTGGCGAAATTTTGATCCGTCGATGCCCCAGACCGTTTGACTTAAAGGACAGAGAAAAATCGTCCTCTGGGATCAAGACCCAAATTTATTACCCTTATCATAATCGCACATTGAACCTTAACAAAATTGTCATGTGATATTATTACGTCATAATTTTATTACGCGCGTAAGTGCGCCCATATGCGCTGCAAATATGCCTTCATAGCAACTTCAATATTGAGCAATAAACGGCTTTGAACTTTCGAAGGCACATTAATCATGAAAAAATCATTACTTTATAACCAATGTAATCTCATTATGCTTGGTCTAACCTAACAATCATGGATGTGTTTGATCAGTTCTTTATTCGAGGAGTCAAAATTATATTTTGGAAAGGACCAGCTTTGGTTATGGAGGAGCGACAACTTCTTGGAGAAGTAATGTAAGTAACGTTAAGCATATCGTTAGATGGGGGGTCGGGTGTCCGGACACTTTATATTTTTCAAGCCTTCTTTTTTGTCTTTAGATTACACTAAAAATATGAATTCAATAGTTGTAATCATCTCCTATTTTGTTCTCTATAGGCCTAATATTTTTTAACATTTTTTTACTAAAAATTGATGAAACTTCGCTTGTAATTTTTTCCAAATGACTTTCTACAATTGATCGTCCGGACACACAACAGACTGGCTAAACCTGCCTCGACTATTCTTGAACTTTATTTAGTTTTCGAGCTCATTTTTTAAGAAAACGAATAGATTCTATGCCGATATCAATCAATGTTCATTTAAAATTTTAAGGGGGTTTCACCATTTCTCGTGCAAACGTTTAGTTTACGATCATTTTGGTCACAGTCACACAATAACAAATTTCCCAACGTTGGTCCAACGTAACTTGGAGGTCCAACGCTGTATTGTTACCTTAGACTTTAGCAATTTCTATCTTGTTAACTATTTGACTTACATTTTTGCACCCAATGCAGCTAATAGTAATTTAAACTTAGCGGTACAAAGTTTGTTATTAAATTCTTCTTTCAGATCCAAAATCTAGATCTTTTGTTTTTATTTGCTCGATCTCTCTAACGTTAGGTTGAAATATCCGCTTTTGTTCAGTCTTCTACCAGAATCGTCTCGTAAAGATACAATGGAATTCCTCAAAAAGGTAAGCAATACTGTAACTACTGAAGAAAAATGCAGCAAGTTTTCGCAGACTGTATTTTTCAACTTGACCCCCTTGGCTTGAATCTACCATTATTTGATTTAAAGTGATTGGTTAACATTGGTTTAACTTTTAAAAAATATGAGCTAGAAGGTCACACTTGTCACCTGTGTCTGTGATATGTTACAAAAATGAAGCACAGAAAAAATTGCGTTCGAAAATAATTATTACTTGCTTCAAAAATTGAAATATAAAGTGACCGGAAACACCATCTTAATTTCATCCCATACACTTATTTGCACTATTTAGGTGTCTATAAGACGCCTATTTACAAAATCGGGGTTTGCCTTGTAGTTTTAGCTTTTCATTCCCAATAATGGTTGTTTTCAGGATTTATTAGTTCTAATACATGCACTTGTACACATGTTTCATCTTGGTTTGAGATTTTTTTAAATCGGCTGCTCACAAAGTTAAACAATAACTTTAAGGCAATTATCATTTATCAATCTTTGAAAATTCTATTTCAGAACTCAATTATCTTATTGACAGCTTTTTTGCAGCATGCTAAGGGCATTTTAGATATATGTGAACGAGTTTGACAACTGGCTCTCCATGAAAGTGTGATCTCAGTTAACCGAAGATTAACTAAACCATGGCTATCAAATACCACCCCTCGTGTTATTCACGTGACCCGCCCCCCCCCAAAAAAAAACACGTCAAATTTCTATGTCCCCCCCGCCCCACATATCCTGGTACCACCCCTTGGAGAGAGAGAGAGAGAGAGTCATCCTCCGGATCCGTTCCCATATTCTCTCTCTCATCTCCTCTTCTCTCCGTGTCTATTCGATTTCATATCGGGTCTAATCTCTTACTGCATAATATCTATCATTTGGTCTCATTAATTATTTCTCCAAAAGAAAATGTTGGAGCTTGGAGTGCAAAAGATTGATGAACTGAACTGCTTTCGTGTCATGAATGGACAACTCTACTGGGAAATGATTCAATCCAAGCCTCTCACAGCGTTTGAATTGGTGCTTGAAGAGTTTCTCTTCAGAGAGAGATTGGAATCTGCTGTAAGGTCCCTTGAAAACGAAATTGAAAGCTATCAGGAGATATCAAGAAAGGATCTGAAGGTCGAGGAAGTATCTACAGAATCGGAACATTTCATAAATCATAATAACCAAAATATTACGAGAAGCCAATGTCCAAATATTTCCATATGTGGTCATGATCTTTTAAACAGAACCAATCAATGCAACCAAAGCAATATCGATAGAGTAGAGGAAGATAGCGATAATTTGCCAGAGGATCACTTTTTTCGTCTTGACGGATCGAAAGAAGGTTTTCAGGATTTCAAAGTAGAAAAACGAATTGATCATGCTGATGATTATCAGAATGAATATCGAGCAATAACATTTCACAGCATGAGAGGAAAATTAGACTTCAATGAATTGGGTGAAAATATAACACATAAAAATGTAAACTGAAGCAATATCGTGTCATAACTGAATATTTTGACTAACGCGGTAACCTGTAAACTCCATTGCGATGTCCGTACTGATTATATTCCATTTTTTAAAAATAGAGTTACGACACATGTCTTTCAATATTGATCTGAATCAAGTTGTGTTTGATGATATCATAAGAGCTTGCTCTGTAAAACAGAACAAGGAAAACATCACTAGTATTTTGTTTTTGACCTTAAGCTCCCACACACAACATGATCAGCATGATACGATATCATTTCTCAAATCATATTTTGCATTTTCAAATAAGCTCAAGTTCAGCACATGCAATACTTAATACTAACATCAGATTTCTGCCTTGCTGCAAGCCTTGGGTTGGAGTAAAGTTAAATCGGCTCCAGTTTATACAGAGAGACTCTAAATAAACTAGATTATTATTCATACAGACAATTTTAGAGCCCAAATACAAGTGTTATTTTGTTGGTGCACTCGACCCACTTAAAAAGTTTGTTGAACTCGCCTAATATTTTTTCCGAGGTGACACAATATTGAAAATATTGGACGACTAGAAGGGGAATTCCCGAAGTGTACGCACCACTCATCGCGCGCGCATGCAGTTTTCAATGGCAAATGCGCACTGTGTGTGGAACTGTGACTGCAGAGTGCAAGTGATGAACAGTTCCTATTAATTTTTTTTCTACAGAGGCTGCAGTAAATCTCTAAGTGCAGAGAAAACCAACAACTGTTAGGAAGTTTGGAGTTATATTCGCTTTAATTTCATTTTATCCTATAATAATTTGAATATATTTTAGAAATTGAGGCACAGGAAATACTATTTTTTTTGCATGATAAATCGAGTGCATAGCTTTAGGACCCCTTCTACATCGGGCGGCGAAATTAAGAGGTTTTCGAAAAACACGACGGGATTTTCGTATTAGTGAGTTTTGTGATATTTTCTACTTGGTTAATGATCTTTAGAATGTTTGCCACAAATTAGTGAAATATAATTTGTTGAAATATTAAAATTGGGACAGTTTTTATTGTTTGAAAACAAAGTGCGTAGCTTTAGGTCCCCCCATCATACAGCAGAGTCAGAGTCTGAGGGCGGGAGGGAAAGTTAAAAATTATTTGCTAAAATTCTCTGTATGAATAATAATCATAATACTGGATGTCCCATTTTTCGGTCAATACAAGGAAATATAGGACTCGCTTTGCAAAATATTGGACTCGTCTTCGACTCGTCCAATATTTATGCAAAGCTCGTCCAATATTTCCTTGTATTAACCTCAAGGCCATCCAATATTATATAAATATTGATTTTAGTATTTATTCCACTGTTCAGATATTTGATCATTCAAAGTTTTTTTTTAGGTTGGAATGCTGATTATCAAAATGCTAAATATATTTTATTTGTAAATCTGAACGCAACGCATCGTGTAGTGTTCGCCTGACTTTATTGTACATGCGGACTTGACGACAACACATGGGGTTCCCATCTACAATATTATTGCAATTAATTCGATTCCAAATAGAGATCATCAATCTCATTAATCGGTAATGAGCCTGTCTGCATAAATTAGACAAAAGGTGTTCCTTTTTGGGTTGACATCCGTGAACATAATTTTATGCAGAAATAAGAACATGAATATATACGAGGGAGTCATCCCCATGACTTTGGCTTTGACCTTTCCATTTCAGTCCTCACGGCTAACAATAGTCGATCTCTTTTTGTTTCTCGTTCATTGTTGATTGTCGTAATAACATAAAATGTATTATATGTAAATCTGGTGCTAAATGGTAAACGTGAATTTGTAAATGTGAAAACTTTCATCAATAAAGTCGTTTGATAATGAACATGTTATGATAGACAGTGAATTTATAGGGGAGTAATGGGATAGAATCATAGATGGCTTATGCACGTTTGGTTAAACAGAGTGGAAACATCAAAATTTTCTACGAATAATGCTATAATTCAATAAATGAATGATAATTGAGCTCCTTTAGGGCCTTCATACCACTGCTTTCTTCGTTTTGTCTTCTTGTATCTTCTTTGAAGATTTTTTTTGTGGGAATTTTCACTTATTCTTTGGTGGTTGTACAATTTATCCCCATTGTCCGATATCTCCCCTATTGTTAAAAAAGATATCAATTCTCAGTCATTATTTAGATAACCATGACCATGGCATAGCTTGACAAGCTATCCAATAAGTTAAAAGAAAATTTTCCTGATTATTCCAATTTCTCCCCTATAGTTATACAAATTTGCTGAGAGCAGAATTAGCGAGTGTAATTCCATTTTATTTACCTTAAATGTCGTCAATCATGGGCGGAAATCGCAGGGGGGGGGGGGGGGCAGGGGAACGCGTCCCTCCACTTTTTAGAAGGTGGGGGACACAATATCAAATGCCCCTATACTATTTATGGTCTTTTATATGACGGAACAAAAAAAAGGGAAAAGAAAAAAGGGAAAAAGAGGAGACAAAAGAAGAGGAGTAAAGACAAGTGAATAAAATCATTACATCACTGCATGCAAATTTACAGATTCTAGGTATCAAATGAAAATTAAGTGGGGGGGGGGGGGGGGGACCTTGTAGCTTATAATGGTCGATTGGCAGGGGTTTCATATATTATTATGAAGAAAGGAAAGAAAATAATGTGATTGATTGTGTGGAAACGTATCTAGTAAATATGTTTATGCCTCTTTTATAGTCATTGTTATGCACCAATACGGATGATGCTTGAACTTGGAAAATAAGCAATAGTTATGCGGTTTGGGGATTCCAAAGTTACAAAGCCATTAAATCATGAGATTTATATATATATATATATATATATATATATATATATATATATATATATATATATATATATATACATATACACACACATCCTCACAAACAAGACTTAGTAAACACACGACGGGTCAAAATAAACAAAATATCAACACGAGTGCGAATATTTTTCAATATTAAGAGGTTATGACTGAACATTCTATGTTGGTTTATTTTATAATCATAATGATTCGTATCTAGCTAAACAAAAGAATGTGAACGCGAAACGTGAGCTGAATGGGAAAAATCTAAAAATCTTCTTTTTTTGAAATTCAATTCATAGAGATGATAGGTTTCTTTTTAAATAAATCGATCTAATACAAGGTAAGGTAATAGCATAGGACGTTGTCTTAATCATCTTCAGACTTCAGTGGTAGTCCTTTTCCGCGTCTGTATTTCTTTGCCTTTTCTCTTAATTATTTTGTTTTCCTTTGCTTTATTTCACCCCTTTCCCTATTTTGCACCCCCCCCCCCTGATAGCTGCGCCCAGAGCATGTAACCCTTGCCTCCTTGATACACCACTGGAATATACCCATTTTGTCCAACATCCACTTGATCTAACACCACACAGTCTATATGTGAGACTAATAAAAGTAGCCTAAATGGCCCGAATTCACAAAGATGGTTTTGAAAACCCCCGCTTGAATCCATGGTTTATGCAGTTTTCTAGTATTAATTACGCTTAATTTAGCGCGTGTATAAAAAGTCTTGCTGATGCGCGCATTTCACAGAGATACGATCTTGCGTATACGCAAGCTCCCGAAGGGAGCCAGAGAGGGAACTCTTTCCACTGTTTGAAGAGTGGACTCATGAATGAAATAGCGTGGATAATTACGGCAACTGGCGTCAACTTTGGCGCACTGTGACAAAAGCGCATCATCATTGGTCGTTTTCATACATTATGAAATGTGCATATTAACCATGGACTCAACCGTGGGTGTTCAAAACCCCCTTTGTGAATTCGAGCCATTATGAACACGTGTTGTATGAGGGTAACAGAGAACTAGTCTTGAACACAAAATGAAGGTAAACCGATTATCATAGAAATAGCTATTACAATTCTGGTAAAAGTCACTCTAATGTACAAATAATTAACAAACATGATTATGACTAAGCGAAAATAAGTATAATGATGACTTACAGTAAAGGATAACGCATGACGACGCTCATTATTGATAATTTAAAATTCTACAGAAATTTTAGACTAAAATGAGGCCTATGATATATACTATAATTGGAATGTAATGTGATATTAGACGATTTTGTTTTTAATAATCCCATTCCAGAACTTCATATACATACAATCCATCATGTCCATGTTTACCGAAAATGTGAGATTACCGATAATAGATTTAAAAACACTTTCATAAAAACACATATTTTTAGTCATATTTAATCTTTGATCATGATAATATATTAATATCTGATAAATACAATAAATATAGTATATAAGAGAAAGGGAGAGAGAGAAAGCTGATGAAGTAAATACCAACTTTTTTAAAATTTCATACTTATATAATGAAAATAGTACTTTTTACAGCGCGGTGCTTTCTTTTCACAACAAAGAGATGGCGCACACACACACACACACACACGCACACTGTAAAACTGTGGTGTTAAAACTGACACCAATTGGTGTTAATAGAGGACCACACCCTGAGGTGTAAAAATTACACCCTAAAGATTGAACATAACACCAAAGAGTGTAAATGTAACAACCAAAGATGTTGTAATAACACCTATAAGTGTAAAACTAACACCACCAATTTAAAGAGAAATTCCAGTAGTTGCAGAAAACACTGATTTCATGAGAAAGTCTGTAAAACCAGGCTTAATTGTCAGTATATCATCGAGGATGAAGATCTGGTACAGTTACATAAACTGAACTTTGTGAAATCTTGAAATCTACGCTGAAAAACGTTCACGCTGAAGATCACCAACACAGATAGGCACGCGTGGGACAGTGTATTATTATTGCTGGAATAAAGACCCGACGGAAGTGACCGAATCCGCGCTTATTTTGCTTATTTCTCAGCAACTACGCAGTTTCTTCCAGAATCCTTTCGCGCATATTTTTTATTCATAAAAACAGTCACTTGGGTGGTCATTATATTAGATTCTGTAAAAAGTCATTTTGAGATCGTTACCAAGACTGGAATATATCACCACCAATTTAACACCGGTTTAAAATAACTGATGTGGTCCTCTATGTACACCGGTTAACGTCACAGTTTTTGCTGTGCATATTTGGATAGGACTTTAATTTTTTTATTGCAAGAGAACGGAGACATCGAGAAAGAGATTTCGCTATTTTCAAAAGTAAAAATAATGCGCAGTTGTAAGCTCGAACAAGATTTTGGTACTTGTTCAGCAGTGTTCAAAATAAACCCACATTTTGGGTACTTTGCATCATTTTTTTACTGTAGTAAATTATTCACAAAAGCAGGCAGTAGCAGTGTGACAGAATGATTAAAAATATAAATTATTTGGCAAATAGATGTAAATATTGGTTCTCCAATCTTCTATCCCTTCAAAAACTCCATGCTGCATTGGGTTTTACGTTTTCTCATATAATGTAATAGCTGTATTACTTGTAGAAGTTCAAGATCTTCATGTCTACATCACAAGTCTAAGTTGTATGTGAGCTGAGGGAGCTAACAAAGACGAGGGAGAATCAAAATATCAAATTTTATTGCACTTTGCTTTGATTGCATCCAGTTGTAATTATGCATTTTGTATTTAAATCTCCGGGGAAAGATTCCCCAAGAAATATGATCGAGGGTGAGGTCGACGGGGTGTACCCCATGCACATGGCCGTAGATAGGGGGGGGGGGCATTCACTAAAATTGTGGACAAAATCCTTAATTTTACTTTAGAAAATGCACAGGCTTGTTCGCTACGCTCGATCCTCGCTTTTAAGTTTCACGCGTCCCCCCCCCGAAATAAAAATTCTGCGTACGGCTCTGCCCCCCTGGAAAGCCAGTCCAGGGGGGTGTTTCACAAAGATTTAAGTATGAATTAGAGTCGCACTTAAGTGCCTAGTTGCGCGAGGTATAAAAGGCTTGACCGCATTGGTCAGATCATGCAAAGAGGACGCGCACTATTGCGTATTGATCAATAAGATTGCGTGTTGCATTTCATGTACGCGTCGACATTTAAGTGCGACCTAAGTCATACTTAAATCTTTGTGAAACACCCCCCTGATTACCAGAATGTACATGCTGTAATTATCACTAAAGCTACCGACACATAAACGAAACGGATCCCAAACCAAACGACGATATGTCGTTTGAAAATAATATTCGGTTGGTCTTGAGTCGGTCTTACCGGTCTCATAACACGTGTGCACACCCAAAATACTTAACACCCTTCTACGAACTTATCACATGAATGTTAATCATCATAACTGTACATAAAATTATATTGCATTGCGATAGACCTGCTTGGACATTACTCATTAAGTACTGATCAAACAACCAAATTAAGATTGTAAACACAAGACATATTGCATCAAATACAGAGAACAAATACATCAAATTTTAGACTGAATGATCAAAATCGAAGAAAAAAATCGGTATTTAATCACAGCGATGTGTTTTGTATGATAAACAAAGATAATAAGGGCAGTTGATCTACCGTATATTTCGTCAGGCAATTTTCGATTTTTACTTCAAAGGAGGGTTTCATGAAACAAAAAGTGATATTCAATGAGTAATTTCAGCGCTTTGTATCCTCTGGAAAAAGCGCTATATAAATCCAATTATTATTATTAATAGTAGTAGTATTTTATTCTGAGCCACTCAGATGGAATGATAGTAGCTTATATCAGTAGCCAGTGAAAAGTATTGACTATATTTGTTTTATAACATGCTCCCTTCTTCATTATTGCATTATACAAACAAGTTTCATTACAAACATTTAATCATGGCACGTTCCTACTCAGTGATATGCATATTAAGAAATATTTTCAACGACAATCATCATTCATAATGATCTTTATCGACAATTATACGAGTTGGACGAGTTGGCATAAACGCATGGTGCTTGCAGATTACCGACTCATACATGTCATATGCGGTCCTTACAGTTTGCAATAAAAAAAATCAAGTACAAAATTATATTTAGAAATAATGTAAAAAAACTAAGAATTGCCCAGCAATTAATTCAATCACTATAACATTAATATAAAAATACAAATGTTGTAAAAAAAAATACACGAATGTAATAACAACTTTGAACTTTGAAAGAAAACACACCCTTTTTTGGTATCCAAAAACTGACACACCTGCATATTTCCTGTCGAAAGTTATCAATAATATCATATCATGATATATGATATCATAATTATATAAAATAGAGACTAGATTGCGAGATAGACGATGAAAGACAACTAAATTCATACTTCTTGTTAACATAATGCTAGAGAAAATAAGTTATATACGACTTCCTCCGATTGTATTGCAACACAAGTCATGATCTATTTTCACAACTAAGAAATAAATATACATTTTTTTTCCAACAAAATGAATGTGATTGTATTTTTGTACATTATAGCCTCCAGTGTGCAGGCCTAGAAGCCTAGACAGAGAACGTAAGCAAGTAACATATTTAACATGATGAGAGTCTGCGAAAAGACTAGGTGTGTAGCACTGCTTTCCTTCATTGTCTCGATATTAACGCCTAGACTTGATTCAAGACTGGTCTCGTCTTGTCTAATAGCTGCGAGGACGACATCAGCGCTTAATAAGCCACCATCGTCTATATATGAATGAGAGAAAGAGGGAAAGGGATTGACAAACAAATCAGATAATGATATTTGTATGAACGGAACGAGTAAGGATGAGATAGAGGGGAAAAATAATGAAACTTTGAGTATAAGATATCGGGTAAAAATAATAAATGCGCATAAGATTTTGATAAACGTATTTATGAGTTTATCATTGTACGTATATAAGGTACAATATTTACGCGAATGCGTCATAAAAAAATCCCGAGTGTTTTGTGGCGTATGAAGTCTGAGATGTCTGTACTTAATTGGTAGAATCGGAAAAATATAATATTTACATTTTTGACTCGATGGCGACGATGTAGACTAATACCGTGTTTACACTTAATCGGCATTTGCATCGGCTCGCGGTTTTGAACCGCGAGCTGTAACAACGTGTAAACGCAAACCAAAAGCCGATCAAGTGTAAACACGATGATGATCCTGACATACAATTTACTTGGCTCAGAATAACAATAAAAGAGTATACGTTCCCAATGGCTCTTTTACCCAGCTATAAACATCTGATGTACATTTCAATTCATATGGGCAATATTGTTCCTTATAAAATAATGTACGGGCGCCGAGACAGTTAAGCCCTTGTATCTTGTTTCAAACTCATACCCTGCAATTCTTATTTTTGTTACAAAATCAATAATGCTGAATGGTATAGTCATTACTGCAGAAGTTGAAAGTGGGGGTGGGATAGGGGCAAGGAAAAAAGGGCACCTTTTCTTCTTTTTTCTCTTGTTTTTAAAGAAAATCATTCGGCAGTAATTATAACTGCCAATTTCTTTTTTGTTTGCAATAATACCATGGTTTACAAATAGTGCCCATAGATCATAAGTAATATAAAAAAAATAATCCAGTAGATGTACATACTTTGACGACACAGCCCGGGAGCGACAGGAGAGATCCCAGTTACTAGTATCCAGTAAGCTGCTGATGAATAATCTAAAGTAATCTTAGGATATTCGTCATCCAAGGTGACACCGGTAGAAGCAAAATCACTGAAAACACAGACATTATCATTATTATTATTATTACTATATTATTAGAGAACTTTATCAATTAGAAATCTTACAGATGACTTTATCGTCTAGGTAGTTCGTTCGTTTTAACCTTTTTAAAATATATATTTTTTTGATATTCGGTTTTGGTTGAAAAACACAAGGTATATCTATATATATATATATATATATATATATCTATATATCTATATATATATATATAATATATATATATATATATATATATATATATAAGGTAAAAGAGTAACCATAGCCGATCCAGTGAGTGAACTGTCTGATAAAATTTGACATTTATTTCTGAGGGGGGGGGGTGCATATATATGCCTTACTGTGTTAATTTTTATTCATACAAAAGGCAAGTTTATACTATCTAACGGTTTTACTTCACTGTTTTTAATTCATCGCTTATGAAATAACCTACATGTTAGTATTGTTTGCAGCTGGACAGCATGTTGATTGCCTGGTACTGCAATAGTTGATGACGCTTGTTCGAAGAGCTCCCATCACGCTTCCTTGAATGGAATTCCACTGTAAAAATATGGACGAATTAACACTATTGGTTGAAGTTCATTTTCTTATTTGTTTATTGATTGATTTATCTATTTATTGATTGGCGTGTTTATTCTTTTAAGTATTTTATGTCTTTTTTACTTCACTTCATTTCATTTATTATCATTTGGGGGAGTGATCTATAGATTTCGATATACAGATTTTGTAGCATCTTGGAAATGATACAGATTCAAGTAATATAACTCAAGAAAACCAAAACCAAAATATGCAAGAGCGTTTATCAATGGTAAATACTTATAGGCCTACAGTATATATTTCTTAAATATGGATTTTATCGGAGTGCATAGATCTACGTTCAGGAAAACTTACAATCAATGAATGAATGCTAAGTTAATCACGCGATAAAGTGTATTTTCCCCATCAATAATCGTCAGCGTTCATGAACTTCTGTATTTTGCTGATCAATTTTTAAAAGACAAATTACGCGCGAAATGAAAGTACATTGCCCCTCAAATTTCTGGTTCAATTTTTTCCATCTGATACAGTGACAGTAATATCTACTTGTAATGCCACATATATCTTGTTCAAGAAATGTCCATTTAACTCTAATAACGAAGCCACTCTCCCTAAAACCGCACCTGCCTACATATACTACTCCATAATAATCTGTTAAATACTTACGTCTTCGAAGTCTTCAAATAGGAGAATAAGAACTCCATTATTTCTTCGACTAGCTGCATCTGCGTGTTTGAAAATTTTTCAAAATTATTAACCTTTCATTGTCATCGGTTAAATGTTTTAAGTGAAAGCAATGCCATTTTAAACAAAGATGTGTCACATAATGAAAACTATGAATAACATGAAAATACCACAAAAAGAAAACGTGCGGAAAAATCCTACACTCAGAATGCAAAATATCTAATCTGGTCCTTAATCATATTCCAGAGTGAGATGAAGGACCAGTCATTTTTGGAGTGGGATTTTCACCCTTTTGAGAGTGGATTATAACTCCTATACTGGAGTGGAAAAAATGTAAAAAAAAATATGAACAGTTACCTCCAGAAGGAGCTTAATGCACTCTCGAAAGATGCACATTCCACTCCAAAATGACTGGTCCCTTGTCTCACTCTGAGTATGGAGTGTGATAAGGGACCAGATAAGCATTTACAGTATTGTAATAAGGGCCCATTTCAAATAAATTGCTGTAAATTCCATGGATACCTTGATTGTGAATGTCTGCTGAGACCTGTTACCATGGTAGTTGTTCTTATTGCAGTGATAACTCTTTAGGAAATGGGCCCAGAAGCAACATGTCTGGTAAAACGTATTTATGACATCATGCAGCACAAACATTATTCTATGAAATTTACAAAAACAATTGCTCAGACACAACATCAATTATTAAGACAGGGTTGTGGATATTGGCATAATAGGTACAGGAATGGAAATCCGGTTGGGTTATCAAAGACAAGAAAGAGCACAGTTTCCAAGAAAAATCTAACAAGAAAAAACATACATAAGATATAGAAATGGAAAAAAAAGTATTATATTTTATCAAGAAATTTGGAAGCATTATAAACACTAATAGAATTTTACAATGCATCATTTACTGCATGCAGATGAAATCTTATACTTTACTAAAAGCATGAAGCGGTTTTTTTTCCTTTGATGATAAAAATGCAAAAAATAAAAAATAAAACATACGCTGGCAAATGTTCCCATAATAACTTCCGGTACAGTTGCATCTACACATTTCTTCATCAAAAGCCGAATCATGCAGACAGTTAGAAAGAGAGCACGAAGTGACAGCAACATTCGTTGTCGATGTTGTCGTCTCGACTGTATCATAAAATGTTGTAGACAGGAAGTCGGTCATGGATTGGGTTGCGGTCTTTATCTCCCCTTCTGACGTTTGGCTCAACGTTGTAGAATTGTGTCTGGATGTTGCAGGCGTGGAACTTGACGGTTGTGTGGGGGTTGTTTGAGCTAATTTAGCATTTTGTGCGTAATATTACAAAAGACAGTGTGAAAAATCAGTAGGAGCAGCACCAATCTGTTTTGGACAGCCAAATGCTTGAAATGATCACACCAATGGTGCTCTAAATTTGTGTGATGGTCTAATGAAAGTTATATATTGTGTTGTACACAAATTATTTTCCATGTCTAGTGGTATGATAATTTCTAAAGTGTGAAAACATTCGGTGCAAACTTTGTTTAAAGTGCGATAAGATTGGTGACCTGTGCGCTTGAGCCAAATAGTCCGAAGGTGAGATGAGGTCCGTATCACGATTGTGAATATTATTGGGCTAATACCACTGTGAATGAACACATGACGATGACCTGATTACATACGCATACAAGATAACATAAATATTTTCGTGAATAATTTTAATGAACAAAGCATTATACGTTTGATTGCTACTTCTGCGTACATGAACCAAATTACAGCCTTTTTGATTACATACTTGACTAGTGTAAATTTAAAGAAACTATCAAGTTAAAAAAAAACACCACATGCAGATGCAAAGAAATGACAACCCAAAGAACAGGGCTATATGTAATAAATATAGAAATTTCCATAAAAGAAAGAACAAGACTATATAGGAAAGTAAAACCAGAAGAGGACACAATGATGATCATTTTGTGATGAGAATGATGAGTTAGCATATAAGTTCTTGAATGGGATATGGCACATAACAGCCTCTCGCTCTAGAATTTTGCACTAATTTTTAAGCGATGGTAATTTATATATACGATATAACAAGAGTGCAATATATATATATATATATATATATATATATATATATATATATATATATATATATATATATAAATGTAAACAGGCATCCACTCTTTAACATGACGACTGTGTCTTGTACCAACTACTTATAGGCGAAAAATTACAAGACGATTTGACGTTGCTGATAGACCACAATTTTAATACCCGAGCTTTCGGCCTTAGGCCTTCTTCATGGGTTCTATACAAAAATGAACGAAACAAAATCAGCAACGTCAAATCGTCTTGTAATTTTTCGCCTATATATATATATATATATATATATATATATATATATATATATATATATATATACATATATATATATATATATATATATATATATATATATATATATAGCAGGATTCTTATAATAGAATGTACTCGACGGTGCGCCTAGATTTGAATGAATGGATTTACTATCTAATCATCACACAATTAACTGTTGGCGGTGATATCAGTATTATGGAATGTACTCGAAGATGTGTAAAAAATCTGTGTAAGACATGTATGAGTGCAAAATATCTTATCAATCACATTATTTCCTATGTAGAATAATTGAATCTCAAATATTTGGGGCTTTTTCAAACAATATTCTAAACACAGTGAAGCAAAAATATGTTATCAGTCCATATAAAGTGCCCTATAAATTTTATACGTATTGATCAACCAAATCGATCGACAACGTAACCAATAAACCTTAATTTGAGCATAGAGCTGTTAATAGCTCTATGATTTGAGCATAATTATAAAGCCATATCACAGAGATCTCTAAACCACATTCTTTTTTCGATCATTAGTTCACAGCAAAAAAAATCCAATTAAAAACAGGTTTAAGTGCATTAGTCCCGTTTATATAACGTTCAAGTAATAAATGCTATATTATCTCTTTTGGAAAGTGAGAATATTTGAAGGCAATCGCTGAACTTTGGATCCTTAGCAAGATATAATTATGAAGTATATGAATCAGAGTAGGCCTAAGTTGACAAGTTGACTGTAATTATTCTATATAGGGTATGAGATTTCATAGATAGTACATTGCATTCTGTGAAACAAGCCATGAACCATATATATAAGAACAGGGGCGGATCAAGGATTTTCCCAAACTAAAAATTAAGGATATTGCGTCCCCGAAAAATTAACAAGCAAAAAAAGTCTTCATTTTCGAAGGGGGTGGGCATGCTTCAGTTTTAACAGCATTTTTACATTACAACATTTTAAGTTTGCTTCTCATATAAAAGAGGGGGGGGGGGCACGGGCCGGCTATGCCCCCCCCCCTCCCGATCCACCAGTGAGTCGGGAGTCTAACTGTATGCCCTCTGAGATATTGTGACCGGAGCAAATCGCAAGAGCATAATGCTATGTCACAAAATAAAACTAATTATTTCAGTTATTCTTTGAAGATTTTTTTCCAAACCCTGATACTAAGTTTCTCACATTTATCTAATATTATTATTGCCAACCTGGCGTCAGGGTGGACTTCCACTATAAACGTGGAATATTGATGTTGATATACTGAAAACTTTCAATGTAAACAATTAAAAACTCTCTCCTTTATGCTACCACATTATTGATCGTAATCATAGAAGAGAAGATATACTTACTACACACAAAATCTGGGTCTTCAGCATCTATTCACATGATTACAGAGAGAGAGAGAGGGGGGGGGGGGAGGAAGAGAAAGCAATATATTAATATTCTGCATGGTCACAACTATAGAATGCGATATTTTTTTCTTTCCACCCACTAATTATTATATCGTCATTCCGGACCTACCTTACAAGGCTAGTTAACCCTGAGATAAGTCATATCTAGAACATTATTTTTTTATGAAATGCGGGATTATGACTCAGGATTTTAAAAGTATTACAAAATAAAATAATTTGCAAACAGAACTGATGAATCCTAAATTGCAAGGCATTATAATCTTATGAAGAAAAACACGGTTTGAATTGACTGGTCCGTTTTCTTTGTTGTATCAGAAACAGCCAATACGGCTGTCGACAATCCGACATGAAAGAAGTACCATGATGTAAATTTTGATTTAAGTAGAAAATTGACTTTGTTTGGGAGCGATATGTCATACTTACTACATAAAGAACAAAATGCAGGACATCCATCCATGACGTAACTCCTATCACACCAGCTGAGAGGCCAGCCAGGACTAGCTCCACAGTATTCATGTGTATCTTCACAGTAAGCTAAAAATAAATGGACATCCAAATCAACGTGTCAGAATTCATTCTGGTTCAGAGCTGTTATTGAAACACGTGGAATAATGTGAATCGTTAATGAGAAATACGGCTGCTTATTCCTTGACCTTAATACATATTTTTCAAACTCGTATTTATTTATTTTTTTTTTATTTTACTCATTCAAAAGTTTATCGTTTCGAATTCCTATCTATTCAACATGAAACTACAATAAGATAACACATTTATTATTATTATTATTGCAGGTGAAATGAATATGTACATACAAATCGTTTTACTGTATTATTCAATGGCGATGTGTGCAAGATGACCTTTCAATTAGATATAAACACTCAATTAACATGATTAAGTATTAGTTTTAGTTTAATTTAAACTCGAACAAAATGATATACCGTGGACATTATATCATCATCTTTTCATCATCTCTCATGGAGCATGAAGTTAAAACTTGCTTTCTGGATTGGATAATGGCTGAATCGTACACTTACTTGCGCAATCGGAGCCATGCCAGCCATCTGCGCATGTACATGTACAGTCACTGTTTAGTGTTCCGCAGTTATCACAAGTGGCCCTGCATTCTTGAGCATAAATACAACAACAGATACAATAGCATTAATTATAAAATGATAGTAATATTAATGAGGAAGAGTAAGAGGAGGTCAAGAGGAGGCAGGAAGGATGGAGGACAATAGAAAGGAAGAAAGGAGGAGAGAGGGGAAGGAGATAATGTGGGTTTTTTGCCATTTGTTTTTATTCCTGTCTCAAGTCCTGAGTTTTGTCTGTAACCCGAGGGAGTTGGTGCAAGAGGACTCAATTTCATTAAATATTTGGAATCTGAAGAGGGGCATCTTTCGAATCGAGCTTTTTAGTTGATTAATGATGATGAGTTTTATTTGCTCTGTCTACTAGGATGAAGTAGAAAGAAGAAGAGGAGGAGGTGGAAAGGATGAGGATTACGAGGAAATAATCATCCAAGATTCAACCCTTTTAGTTAATTGATCTATGAATGAGATTATATGATGTTGCCATTGATTATGAGGAGGATAACGAATGTGATTTTGACGATGTTGGCAACGACCCGAAGGGTGACAAGGACAGTGATGATAATGATGAGGATAATGTTTTGATTATTGACTTATAATTAATGATTATGATGTTTCTCATGGTGATGATAGTATGATGTTATGACGATTCAAGATTGTGGTAATGATAATGACCATGCTGTTGATATTTCTGATGTTGATAATGAGGATGATGATGTGCTGATGATTGAAGGTGGTAGTGATTAAAATGATGTTGATGATGAGGATGATGTCGTGCTAACGAATGGCTGTTGTCGTGATGATAATGATGTTGATATTTCTGATGTTCATGATGAGGATGATGTTGTGCTAACGAATGGCTATTGGTGACGAATGGCTGTAGTGGTGATGATGATGATCATGCTGATATTTCTTAAGTTTTGTGTGTGTTTATACTTACCACATTCAGCTTCTGAGGGTGAACAGTCACCTTGGAAAAGAAAAAATAAAAACATTGAAATCATCACAAAATTTGAACAAAATAAAAAGGAAGTCTAAACGTCAATTATAATAAAATCAAAGATAAATGATTAAAAACTGATTCGGATGATCGTAATGTACAGCCAGTGATTGCTTTAACATTGGACAGAATCTGATAATGAGTGGATTTAATGTGATTGGCACACTACATGTTGTTTTCCCCTTCTCTTTTTTTCTCTCTTTGTTATCGATGGTTGTCCATGCATGTCATGTCAGAATAACCATAACTAGCTCAAGGAAAAAGGGTCTATGATCATGATGTTTTTAAAATATTATTTTTTATTATTTTTATCATTTCAAAATATTTATTCAGGATAAAAACATGTATCAGCACAATGGCTGTTTTACATCATGGTCCTGAAGGACAAAATACAATCAGTAAAATAAATTCAATAATCATAAGATTCATATACAAGCAACAAAATGGATATAAAACAAACAAAATAGCAAAAACTTAAGAGTACGACAAAAATTTGATTCAAGAGAAATGTGATAAGTCGAGATTTGGAAGAAAAAACAATTTTTTGAATGTCAGAGAAATATGAACGACGGAGGATTGAGCAATAGTCGACTCCAGTGATGGAGCGATAATAGAGGGCATGGGAGTCAGAAAGAAATGAAACAATTAAGAAATGCCAGAATAATGAGAAGAGGAATATTAAGAAGGAGAACATTGAACCAAACTCAAAACATTAATATGACTAACATATCAAATACATGAATAATTAAAAAAGTAAGCATAATTATTCTAGTCATTTTTTTTTAAACCATCTGATTAAAGAGTAATATTAATCTTGTTCAAAAATATTTTTGTTTCTAATTTCTCTTGAAAGAGTTAAGTGTTTGTTGATTTTGTAATTCATTTGGGAGAGAATTCCATGATTTTGCACCTGAGTATTTGAAGGATTGTTTGAAAAGTTCGGTATTTTGTTTTGGCGGGACAACATTTAAAGAATCAGCATTACGAGTATTAAAACCATGTCTGTCATAAAACATTTCTATTTCATTGTAAAGTCTCAGTGGTGCAGAGCCATGTATGCAACGATTGATTGATTGATTGATTTTATTTGTCAGGTAACTGTGAACAAGTACATGAAAAATATGAACAGTAGTGTATACCTTGACAGGATTGCCCATGAAAGCCGAGATGGCTTATTTCCAATGGGGTCCTAACATCAGTAATTGACAACAATGTACATATATATGAAAAACACCTATAGAAATCTACAAACTACATCAATTAAGTCTAGACCATTGAAATTACACGAAGAATTGTAAAACTTAATATATGAAAAGACAAAACAAATAAGTTTGCCATGAAAACCATTTACGCAAAATATGATTAAAATAATTGTAAAACAGGTTGAGTAAACGATCATTACTTCTAGGTTACATATGAAAATTATACTATAATCAGTTTTTAAATAGCGCTAAATGCATCGTAACTAATACAAGATTCATGAATCGTAAAACCTAAGATATGAAAAAGTACAAATAAGTTTGACATCAAACTTTCACGCAAACAACAGAAGATGATGATAAAATGTAAAACAAGTTGATTATTAAAATAAATCATAACTAAATAGTTATATATAAGACTACATGATACACATGAAATTAGAAAGAATATTTAACATTACAGAGTGGGGACATTTTTTAAGTGTTGTTTCAATACTCTTTTAAATTGTGTAAAAGTCTTAACCGATTTAACATGATTAGGGAGGGAATTCCAAAAATGTATACCATTATAATAAAATGTGTTGCCAATTTGACCTTTTCTCATAGGTACAACAAAGTTAAACAGACTATTTCTTGTTTCATGCTCGTGAATATTAGATGACCGTGTAAAGTTTTTTGAGATGTAATGATATTCGTTTGAATAGAAAATTTTATGAACATGGTGAAGTATAAGTTGTTGCGACCTCAAGTCTATGCGAAGAAGGCCAGCTTTTTCGATTTCATTCTTCCCAACATGTGTTCTTGGGTGTAAGCAAGTAATAAATCTAACAATCTTATTTTGAATAATTCTAAACTTTTTTTGATCAACCTTTCCAAGACTGCAGTACCATGCTGCATTAGCATAATCAAATAAACACTGTATTAATGAAAAGCTTAAAATGCGTCTGGATTTCGTATTCATGCAATTTTGATACCGGTATAGAAATTTCAAGCGAGCATTAGCTTTTTTGACAATAGAGTCAACCATAGACGTACATGAGAGATCACTATTTAATATCAGGCCTAAATACTTCACGGAATTCTGTCTCTTAATTAATTGATTGTTATAGTATATATTGAAATCATCTGTATGCTTAGACCTAGCCCGCGAACAAAACAAAATACTTTCGGTCTTACCAACATGTAAGCTAAGCTTATTATCTGTCATCCATTTAACACAATTTGATAATTCTAAGCTAAGTTTTTCACCGATCAGCTTAGGACTTGTATCAGAATAGAGTAAAACACTGTCGTCTGCATATAAAAGTAATTTACTTTCATTAACACAAATACACATATCATTAATATAGCACATAAAAAGAATGGGACCTAATATGCTCCCCTGAGGAACTCCACACTTTATAGGCATAGAATATGAGAGTACATTTTGCATGGATACCACTTGGCGGCGATTTGTCAAGTAAGACCTAAACCACTTTAAACATGCTAAATTCAAACCCATCACTTCTAATTTCTTTAAGAGTATTTCATGATTAACCGTATCGAATGCTTTTTGTAAGTCAAGAAGAACCATTCCAACATAACGGCCTTCGGAAATTTCATTCCTAACAAAATCCAACAAGTGAATTAAACATGTTTCAGTAGAATAACCATTCCTAAAACCAGACTGAAATTCATAAATGATTTTGTATTCTTTAAAGTATTTCTCAATTTGAGAATACACGCATTTCTCCAAAATTTTCGACACTATGCTTAACACACTAATAGGTCTATAATTCCCAACATGAGTTTTGTCTTTCTTTTTGTGTAATGGTGTGACTTTAGCGATTTTCATTTCATCAGGGAAGGTACAAGTTGAAATAGATAGGTTAATAATGTAAGTTAAAGGAATAAAGACGTTTTTTGCACCATCCTTTAAAAATCTAGCAGGAACCAAGTCAAGTCCGGTACTTTTTGATATTTTCAACTTGGATAATTCATTTAATACAAACTTTTCTGTGACAGGAGAAAAATTAAAACAGCCTTTTTGTATACCTTTATTGTCGTAAAGTTTTTTTAAATTAGGACTGTCGGCCCCAAACTCACTTCTGTCCGTAATGGGGAGCTCACAAGCTAATTTATCTGCCACTGTTGTGAAATAATTGTTAAATTCGTTGGCTATCTTTAGATTATCATGACAAAGTTCCCCTTTAATATTAATAACACTTTTCTGAATATTTTTTTGTTTGTTTTTTACACCTAACTCTTTGAGATTTTTCCATAATTTCCTAGAATCATGTTTATTGTCTTCAATTTGATTTTGGAAAAATTCGTCTTTAGCTTTCCTCACTTTCCTTTGTACCACATTTCGCAATAGTTTAAATTTCCTTTCGAGTTCTAAATTACCAATATCTTTTTTCATTTTCCTGAAAGCTATATTTCGTTGTCTTATCAAACTAATAATTTCACTGGTCATCCATCTTTCTGTTCTTTGCTTAATTCTTACTTGTTTTAAAGGTGCACACTTATCAACTACTGACATGAAAATACTTTTGAAGTGTGACCAAGCAATATTCACTTCATTACATTCAAATATAACAGACCAATTGATTTGAGATAAAGCGAAATTAAAATCATTTTCACAATAGTTTTTCATACATCGAATGCTTATAGTTCTATGCTGCCCAAATACAGGCCTGATAAGTTTCCTTGAACAATACGTTAAAAAGTGATCACTTAAGCCAATTTCAAAGACACCACTTTGACAAATATTTTCTTCTTTACTACAAATTACATGGTCTATTAATGAAGAAGTGGTAGGTGTAGTTCGGGTGGGTTTTGTTATAAGTTGGCTAAAACCATATAAATTCAAAATATTCTTGTATCTTTTGGTCAGTGCTGATTGTTGTAATAGACAAATATTCATGTCCCCTAAAAGAATAACCTCATCATCTTTTGTTAATATGTCCAATATATCATGGAGAGAATCAATAAAGTGATTGTCTCTGGGGGGTCTGTAGACTACACCTAAAGTAATAGGCTTTGTATGTGGTAATAGAATGTCGATCCACAATGATTCAATACCATCAGGTGTAAGATCTTCTCTTAGATTAAATGCAATATCATTTTTAATATAAAGGCAGACCCCACCACCATGGTCGCCTGCACGATCTCGTCTTAATATAGAATAACCATCGATATAAATTTCTTCATTATTTATGGACGAATTCAACCATGTTTCTGTAATTGCAATTACTGAAATTCTACTTTCATAGAGAAGGACGCGTAGTTCAGGAATTTTATGTAAAATGGATCTGATATTTAAATGAACGAAATGCAACCCTTTTGCTTTAAATATATCATTAAATGATTTGTATAAAATAGCCTTATCAATTCCAGTAGGTGTGTTAAATTCAGGGATAGGAGGTGCATTAACTGTTGAGGTGGGTTGAACATCAATTAAGGATTGTGTAAAAATTGAGTCACAAAATGGCGGCAATGAACAGGTTAAACATATCCAATTCTCATTTGGGTTTTGATACAGCCTAGTATATTCATTTAAAGAGATCTCGAGACATTTAGTGTGATACCACTTTTGACAAGTGGTACACAACAGTCCATTTTGGTTATTTTTAACGGGTTTCTCGCAATGACCACAAGGGAATTTATAGTTTGGACCGGGATTTGTTTCAACGTCGCCAGACAATAAAACACGAAAAAAGACTTGATTATGTTCCTGATATATTGCTGTTTGAAAGGTGGCCACGGAATTATGATAATATAAAATCCGAGAGCGAAAGTATTTTACGCGCTTAAACGATTTGATAGTAACATATTCAAAACCAAATGAGACATGGAAAGAACATAAAAATGAAATTAACAAATAATAGAAAACAAAATTCATGACATAAATATGAGCCACGCACACACACACACCCCCTTACAACCCTCCCCACTCCCCACTCACACAAACGAGTCTAGGCCTACATCTTATTCATTGACTCAACAAAAGTAGGGTCCATGAAGCACTTGTATAGTATACGCCTGCATCTTCCATGTCCAAAAGTGAGAATTGTAGCTGGTATATATAAATGCATTTTTTTGTATTAGCAAGAAATTTATCCACATTCAGTGTGCTGCACTCAACCCAGGTGAGGTAAATGGGTAACCAAGCTGGCAGGAATTTATTCCTTGGAACGCTGAACACGGAACAGCTGCTCTGCCAAAGCCAGGGTAGTTCTGCTGCATTACTGAAGAGTTTAGAGACTTCTGATATAAAGCGCTATATAAGCAAGTGTATATACAATTCAATCTGATGCTCTTCAAAAACACAAGAAATACGCCTGATGCGGAAGACTACAGCTTCTAGGACACACCATGGACTAGAGTAGTAGGTCCATGAACACACATGTGTAGAGAGACAGAGCGAGAGAAAATAAAACAATATCGACGAGGTCATCAAGATAAAGGAATGTTAATAGTCCTAGTGTAAGCAGGGAAGTGAGAGGAATAATGTGCATAGACAAATGTGTGCAGAAAAGTGTAGACAAAAATAGGAGAGAACATCCAAACGGCAAAAGTAGATGATTGAGTATATGTGGTGCAGAAGTGAAAGTATTTTATATAACTGTAATTGTTAGTGCTAAACACTCCCTTTGTGTAGCAAAAAAAGTTATTAATTACTCAATATCATGGCTGAGTGGGCATCAAAGTTCTGCGCCTTGTAGAGGTAGCTGCATGTACTCAAACAACAGTGAGTAGGTAGCAAGATGAAAGTCATGAAACACAAAATATCCTCATGCGAAAACGGTCACATAATCCATGAAAAAGCACGTTCAAAACACAAAAGTATCTTCAAAAGACTCCCTGAGGGTTATATAAAAAGGTGTAACAGTATTGTCATGACATCTAAGGTGTTAATCAAGTCCACGGAGGTAAACTTGGAGAGCACTGCTACACAGCAGCAGCAGCAGCAGTGCACCCTCCATCTCAATCTAAGTACATTTATGAAATAATCTCATCGCGTTTCAAAGTCTTGCCATTTTAAATCTTTAAATAATTTTGAAACACTAATATCACGTACACCATAATTCTTAGTGACTACACGAGAAGCTCTTTTTGTTAATCCGTTTGATAAAGATTACGATTCTTCGATGAGCAATTTCCCCATACAGAGCTTCCATAAGCAATGACAGGTTGGATGGAGGATTTGGAAAGGGTATTCAGTAAATGGGTATATTTAACGTATATTTAATGTATATTGGCAGTGGCGGATCAACGGGGGGGGGGGGGGGCATGGGTATCACCCCCCATCCCACCACCCCTTGGCTGCCAAGTGAAAAATTAAAGACCATCATTTTGGAGTCAACCCCTTTTTTTCAATTGTAGTGAAACACTCTCTTTTTTTTGCTTGTCACATTTCTTGGTCAAACCCCTCTCTTGGAATAAAAAGCTATATCCGCCTGATTATTACTTACTGCATAGATTATCCTTGCATAGACCACTGCCACTCTCACATTTGGTACACGGTGGCCCACTCACGTAAGGGGATGCGCCTACATAGTTACCACTATAGGTATCAAATTTTTAGGACGAAATTAATAGGCTGTTAAATTCAAGTAGATTAGCCAATGAGGTGTATCTCTATAGAATGAAATAATATGTCACTTCTGTTTAGAAGGAACTTTTGTTATTGCAGACAAATCACTTTTGTTAAAGGTCGGTATTTTAATTTGCATTTGCTTGACAAAAGCCTTTATGATTTAGACTTATTTGGAGTACAGCTAACGAATTAATATACGTCTAAAGTAAATAACATGCGAACGATTTACATTTTTGATAAAAATTATGGCACTTATTTTACGATATTCGATGGCAGATAAGTGTTTACCTTCTATTTTGCTCTGAACCGTGTACATCATTATTTGTGGAATCTCATATGATTATCATTCTTTTTGTATTTCTTGGATAAGTTTCTAAATCGTTTTAATGACCTTTCTATTGTGGGCTTATCGTAAACAACAAACGAACACGTAAACAAACCAACTTACGCGGGTCCGTAGTTACACGTTATGAGCCAAGCACCATTGTAGGCATTGCCAGAGGCATCCGTTGCTGTAGAACAGAATGTCAACCCACAACCAACTGCGTATGTCGATGCCCATACGTTCTAAATCAAAGAAATTATTAAATATTAAGAACTATAAATAAATTTAAGTTTTATATCAATATTTTCTAGTTTCTTTCTATAATTTATGAAAACGTATAAACACTATTAGAAACAAATATTTTAAATAGAAAAGATACACTGAAATCATTCTGTTAATTATTGTAACCCCATTTGTTGCAATTAAACATTATGCTCAATGAATTGAATAGATATTTTCTTAATTTGTAGACCCATTGTGCCCCTTTTCTGTAACTTCACAAGGTGCTTCGTTAATATAAAAATAAAATATATACCGTAAAAAACGGTTTTGATATATATGTCTTTTTACTTCTGAATATTATTGTAACTACAAGCGGTCTTATTTTCAGAAGCTCATTAGATATTTTTTAATCAAACTTCAGTTTTATTTGCTCACTTTACTCGCTCACCCTTTTCAGAATTCATGAAGTGTGTGTGTCATCTTGTGCCCCTCTAAGGTTTAGATCAACATGCCGTTGAACGAATAAAGACACTCATTTACACGAGAATTTTTAAAAAGAATAGTGATTATGCGTTTTGAGCGATTTTGTTCAGCTTGGTCCTAGCAACACTGATTTAGAGAGCAACAGTCGGGACAATCAAAAGTCTTACCAATCCATAAAGTATATAGCCTGCATGGGTGAGATAAATTACACTTCCATTCTCTCATTTACACGTCATGAAACCGCTGCATTATTCGTATAAGAGTCGGGGGAAACCCTGGTGTAGTGGTACATCTGTACCCCCCCCAAAAAAAATCCCTTTTTCCCAAATGAAATTTGCCCTTTTTCAAAATGAATTACACTTAAAGTAAGACATAATACATTTGAATTAGAAAAAAAAATTTTGCTCGCACTTCGCGCTCGCATCAATTATTATCCAGTAAAGTACTTATCCTGTTCATTGTTGCAAAAAAGTTTAGAATGTCAATTTTTTTAGGTTGGAATATTACAAATTTTTGGGCTCGTGTTTCGCGCTCGCATCAATTATTGCTTAGTAAGGTACTCATTCTGTTCCTGGTTACAAAAAGTGCTTAAAAGTTTTCAGGTTGGAATATCACAAATTTTTAGCTCACGCTTCGCGATCGCATTATTCAATTTGTGAGGTAATATCCTATTCATGAGTCAATAAAATGCAGTCCTTTGCATGTTCCTTTTCTAGTCAGTATTACAATTTTCAGTTCGTGTTTCGCGCTCTCGTTAATTCTTTGGTTAGTTACCCATCTTTTTCATGATCACAAAAACTGTTGCGGAATGATTAATTTTCATGTCCTTTTACACCAAATATCCAAAAGTTTGAGCTTACGATTCCCACTCGTAACATCACTCTCGGATACGTTTTCTAACAGTAATTGGCGCCATAATTTACCAAAAAGCGAGTTTTACAACTTAAAATTTAAAAACTTGTCCTAACCCCTCGCTACGTACGCTCTCTCACGGAAAAAATAAAGCCTAAATATACATCGTATCGATCAAAAATCAATTCAAAAAGACCTTGCTCAATTTAATTACTACAAAACACACTTCACAATAATCATGATAATCTCATGCTGGTGGAAATATCCGTTTGCACAAAAATGCCAATTTTGACATAATCAGTGCCATTTTCGGCATTGCCCCCCCAAAAAAATACGTTCCGCCGCCCCTGAATGATTACCCGATTGTCAAATTACAAGAGATTGTCCACCTACCTGGGTATAGTGCCCACACTGCTCACCGGCCTGGCATGTCCCATCATCATAGTTATAAAACTGATATTCATTGTACCAGGCTTGTGTAGCAGCCGTCCCATCGGGAGGGGTCCCCGGTGCGGAAAGGCCCCATTTGATGTAGAGATTCTGGCCCACAGCAGAGAAGCCAGAGTCATTCTCTGGGTTACCGTGCTCGTAGTAACAGCCGTCAGACCATTCCTGTGCCATCGATGCTAACGCTATGTTCCAAACCTAATAGAAAAAAAGTAAAATGTAAATGAAAAACGAAGGAATAATAACTACAATCTTCGGGGCACCATTTGAGATTATGGGACAGTGATGAAGAAAGTACATTTCTAATATTCATGCGAGCGTGAAACACATGCTATTTTTCTCCAGATTGATCGTCGTATAAACAGGAAGATCTTACGGAGCACTTTTTTTTATTCATGAATAGGAGACACATCTGATAAATCAAATATCCCAAGCGCGAAGAGCGGATTGGAAAATTTTAATATTCACACCTAAAAATGGGCGATTGTTTTAGAATTATTCATGGAGACTAAAAACGTGTGTAAGTCACAAAAAAAATTAATAGAAGCTGGAAAAGAAATATTTGATGTATAATTTAAAAACGAAATGTTTAAACTTCATTTAATAATTTTGAAAGGGATTGTGTATGTTCAACATGTTCAATGCGTGCGTCAAGAGGAATGGACAAATATAAATAAATCATATTTCATCAAATTGTGAAAAAAAGTATTCTTAATTTTTCCTGTTTCCTCTATGTTTCTCTTTAATACCCCTCTTCCTCTCCCCCCCCTTCCCCGGTGTTTTTTTTTTGTTTACTAGCCGATGAAGAGGGGGCACGTACCCCCCTCCCGTAGTTACGTCACTGTCTTCATCTATATGCTGTATTAACCTATTTATGCTTCAAATTCTTTCTCATTGTGGGCGTGGCATAACTATTCAATTCAATTCAATTCGGTTTATTATGAAAGACATTGTAAAACAGTCCGAAGACTGACACATACAAAGTTAACAGAAAAAAGGAAAAATACATTGAATTATATACCTACGAATTAACAAAATATAATAAGAACGTAATAGTAAGATTAAATATTGCACTCGAGGTTCAGAAATATAATTAAGGGGATAATGCTATGTAAGGAGAAAATAGAATAATCGGTAAAAACACAAAAAAATATTGGGATATGTATTATGTTGATCGATTTCAATGTAAACTGAGGGGGGGGGGGGACTTGTCAATTATGAAAAAGGAGGTGAAGGGAAGAAGACAATGTCATACTTTTACACACAAATTACATATAGACATTGAGTTCAACGGTAACCACCATAAAAAAGATATATTCCGGAGTCTTGGAGTATAATTAATTCCTTTTTTCTTCGTCCATGCTTATTTCATTCAGTAATGTAAATTGGACTGTCAATATAGGCTGAGCAAAATATGCTATTATGCACATACGATTGATTTTAATGTCACTTTAGAGTCACGTGTTTGCTCACCAAACAATATACAATCTTATGATATTAATGTTTGCAGTTTTCGACATGAAAACCAAACTAAAATCCCCAAAACATGCATCTACAACTCCCTTCTTTAAAGACGTTGAAAATGAAGGAAATTTAGAATAAGGACACTGTGAAATATCCCCTATTTGTGATGACATGTAGAAAATCTACAGAACAGTATTGGTGCGTACTTTTCCAGAAAATCCTGGATTTGCGTTTGAATATCAGGACGACATTTTCATAAAGCTGTTCGTAAGTTAAGAGCGACTTTAAGAACAACTGGTGATCCTTTCTTACGCGCTAAACCATCACCAATGAATATTTACCACAAGAAAGGATCACCAGTCGTTCTTAAAGTCGCTCTTAACTTACGAACAGTTTTATGAAACACCCATCAGGACCACATTTTCTGGCAATTATAAAAATGCTAAACATCACGACTATGTCAATTAGAACATACCAGAATAAGAATAGATGAATGATGTGAGAAAAGTCTGGGTTAAGCCCGGGTTACACCAAAACCGAGTTCTCATGAATAAATTTAGACCGATTCTGCCCCTGATTGGAATTATCATGTGGATTTTAAACCTATTCGTCTCCGATTCGGCGAACTACTCAAATCAAAGACGAATAGGTCCGGAAGAGATCCCGAATCAGAGCAAAATCGCCAAGAATTGATCCGAATCAATAAAGGCCATCCCAAATAAAGTCGAATGCCAACCCCAATAATAGCAAAAGCAAATGATAGTCAAATCTAGCCAAAGGTGGTCAGAATCGAGGCGAATGTGGCCCTTAAGCCTCGGTCACACAGGAATCGAATCAGTTGCTAATCCATCCGATTACACCTATTGACGCATTCGGCCATACTTGTTCCGATTCGGGTCGACATTAACTTTGGGTCGCCATTCGGATATAATTTCGGGTTGGCATACGGCTATTCGGGATGGCCACTGTTGATTCGGGTCTATTCGTTGCCATTCTGCTCTGATTCGGAACCTATTCCGGCCCGATTCGTATCTGATTCGGGGAGATCCCCGAATCAAAGACGAATAGGTTCCGAATCCACCGAATCAATCCGAATCAGGCCATATTCGGCAGGATCGGTCTAAATTTATTCGGGAGATTTCGATTTTGCTGTAACCCTGGCTTTATGAATCATTTCATGCGAAATGATAGTCAGTACTGATGGCTGATCAAAATTGATCAGAAAGGTGAAAGAGGAGACAATAATGAGCTTCTTGGTAATCATTATAAATAAAGACATTTTAAACATGTATGAAAATGATATAGGTACAAATTTGCATGTCATTGTATTCATTTCAATTCAAGCGCATTTATTTTTCATGTGTCAATTACTCTCCCCAGTACTCTCCCATCACAAAATAATCCTGGACTTTTAAAATCCCAACTTAAAACATTTCTCTTTAATGAATCATTCAAATATACCTTTCCCAATACTTATGTCATAATGTAACTGATTAATGTTGATGTTGTTTAAGTGTTATTCTAAGTAATTCCGTATGTTGTATTATTTTTATTTCTATAAAGTGCTCTGAGAGTCCTGTCAGGTCTGAAATGCGCTATAATAGAACTCATTATTCTCCCCGTATCTATAGCTAAATTCTGGTCCTGCTCCAACACCTCCATACCAACGCCAAACCAAAGCTCATCACTTCAATGGATCACTGCTTCAACGCCCGACACCATTCCAGCAATCCCTTGTCCGCCCGTAAAACGCTTAAACAACCGCTCCACCAAAGTTTGTGCAACGTTTAATCACCGCCCGGTCAAAGCTGGCGAAGCAGCGGTGGTCCAGCATTCAAAATTTATGCGTTGGCCTAGCGGACCCAGGCGTCCAGGAACTTGCGTCTAGCGGTGAACTTTGCCAGAGCGGAAAATTGCCCGCTCCTCACCGCTTGCAATATTTTGTGTAGCTCAAAACTTTCGGAGCGGTAGGAGATGCAGGAGGCAGAGGCGTCGATCCTGCGGGGGGGGGGGCATGTCGTTTTGCCGCCCAATAATTCCGCATGTGCAAAACTCAAATAAGATTGTAATGTTACACAGAAATCAGCAAGCGAGATTGAAATACACGACTCGTTCTTTATTTTAAATCGTGCTCAAAATGTCCTCTTTTCAGATTGGAATATGCAAATTTTCAGCTCGCGGTTCGCGCTCGCATCATTTCTGTAGCAAAACCCTTACTTTTCATGATTAAATAAGTGAATAGAAAGTCCCGTTTTCAGTTCTAAACCTCAAAGAAATCCCGCTTCGATTTGCAATAATCTTTTGTTGGAGAATTATATATCGCTGTGTGTGTACTAATCAGATATGATTATTTACGTCTGGGACCGACCTTTAACGTCACCATCCAAAAGACGTGACCAGGGCTCGAATCTCTGCATCGCTTTGTAACTTTCCCACAGCTTGGATTACAGGCCTGTATATATGACTCGCATTATCTGTCTATTGAGATATGTATCCTCCTCACGAGCTACTACAAACAGTTAACATGGTTAACAGATACCTTTTTTTGCTTTCAGGTCAGTATACTAAAAATTGTCAGCTCGCGCTTCGCACTCGCATTAATTTGTTGGTGAGATATGTGTCTCTTTCTCATGAGTCATATATATATATAGGCCTATGTCTGTGTGTGGGGGGGTGAGTTTGTTTGTTTTGTGTGATCAAGCGCCTATAGAACGTTGATTCATAATTTTGCCCCCCCCATCTGAAAAATGGATCGACGCCCCTGGTAGGAGGGACCATCAGCGGTGGTAGAGCATATTTGGCGTTGCCTCAACGAGGGCCAACTTTTGTTAAACGGTGGTGAACTTTTTTTCTTTCACCGCTCCAGGAACGCTCCTGCAAAGTTCTGGCAATGTGACCGGGCCTTAAACGACCTGTCCTTTTTCTTCTGTCAATGTTTGAACCAATGATTTCCGATTGCAAACTACCTGTGTTTTTTAATCAGATTGCACTTTATAGAATGATATAATGATTCTATACCAGCCCTGTAGAGAGAATGGAAAAGAAGAGCCGACATGAGGGAGGGGTTGCATTATGAAAACGTGATTGCCACGATAGGGAGGGGTGGGAGGGAGTGATGGAAGGGGGAAGGGTAAATAAAGGCGCAGAAAATCCATCAATCCATCTAAGTACAGTACACTGTTATAAATGTGATATTGTGTCAAATGCGATCAATCACCAACAGCATAATCATGACATAAAAAGTATCTGCATTAATGTATTCGACATCTGACATGTCAAATATCTTAAAACGACATGGCGAGTATAAGGAGATGAGAGCTTGGAGAAAGACGTTATTATCGACAATGGCCCAGTTAACCATTTCCTTTGGTATGACTTTTTCGGATAAGAGCTTTAGGAAATGTTATTTGAATGAGAGGAAGTTTATCTCACGCTTAGCAAACAAAAAAGGTTGACAGTTCCATCCAGCATTTGACCAAACAAGAACAAATTTAAACTAAGAAATATCAATGAACCAGCAGTAGGAGAGATCATCGAGCTTTAATTGTCATCGACAAAAAAAGTGTAAAGAATTTAAAAAAGAATAGGCCCATAGGATTTTTGCGGATAAAACAAAGACAACTGCTTTGTTTTGTGTACTGGAAAATGCACAATTCTATGAAAATAAAACTGATGTGAGGAAAGAATTCGATATTCATTTACGATTTTCTCGTTTATGGATGACAGGAAAGCAGAAAAGTATAGAACATAATGATAGAATTGCGGTTTAAGTGCCGATAAAATACACCCATCATTAGACGTGGAGTCGTGTATTTGTCGAGACTCCTCATCGCTAAGTCTTATGCATGTGAGAAAAATCCTCTGCCAATAAATAATATGATACAAGTAAGAGCAAATACAAGAACCCTGGGCCGCCGCCGCCGCCTCGGTGGCATCATAACTGAAAGTAAAGAGTCTTTACACTTGACGACGAGTAAATAAAAAATCTGTTTGCTTGTCTACTAACTTAACAACACCTCTGCTCTATGATGTCTATAGTGGGAAGGTAGTCAACATGATTAACACAAGTTTAGAGATGGCCGGGTGATATGTTTGCTAAAGACAAATTTAGACCTCTTGAAATCTCTAAGATATTTAATAGAATAATGAAGAGGGTAAAAGAGGTGATTTAAGGTGTGACGATGGTATTCTAAACCATTTTGCCTGTTGAACGTATATTAATCTTGTATTTTGGTTGGTGGATCTAAGATATCATTGGAAGTCTAATTTGAAGCCAAGTCTACACCTATGATAACTTCCCAGAGTCTATCAAGACATCTTAAAGGAATACCCGACACACAGAGACATGCACAAAAGATAACTGAGATGACATAGAATCCGGAAATTATAAGAAAGGGCTTCCCAAATAGGGGGAAAACGGTTTAACATCTAAACCCTATTATAAGTGATATACATATTTCATGGGAAATTCTTCAGTCACAGTTTATTCTTCCAAAAGGTTACAGACCAATGCAGAACGCTCTCAACATTCTTGGAGTAGTTTTAAACCAATGATGTGTGCTTTGGGTGGAAACTACCCAGAGTTGGATAAATTTTATAACCAATTGTTGTGTGGACAGTATGTTGACAGTATGTTAACATTTTTAAGAGTGTAGGCCGAACTGCCACAATCTCTCATCTTGATCATCTTAAGTCATCAAATTACAGCCATGAACCCATCCCAATACCAGCATAAGTTGGCAAGCTACCGAAGCAGGTCAAGTGAAAATATTCATAATAAACAACACTATTACCTCCATACACAATGCAAATTATATACATCCCGTATAACGTATACTCAATGATTTATGATTATGATTATGCTTATTTGTGTGTATACTTTGTGTTTTACCCTATTAATAAATATTGTCAAGAGTGCTATAATGTTGCCATAGTCATTGATTACTCTAAGAGAGAGCGAGAGTTTTATAATGGTGACAATGACTTTTAAGTTCCTTGTTATACCCTAATTTCCTTTATTCCACTTTCAATCAAATTGTAATCTAAAAAATCACTATATTTGATATACTTGGTCTCTTCTGTTCAATATCAATTGTTATTCATTTAAAACCAGGAATGTATATTATAACTTTTCATGAAGATGATATGACAACGGTGAATTCACCCGGGGGCGTACAGATGGAAGGGATGGGGGGAGGGGCTTGTGGGACTCTTGCCGCCCCGAATTTCCCACGACCGAGAAAAAAAATAGATAAGGACAGAAAAGGAAAGAGAGAACGATGAAATATGATATTTTTTTGTAAATAATTGAAAAAAAAATGAATTTTTGTAATATAAGTATCGAAATTTTTGCACGCTTGCTTCGCTCACTCGCAACGTTATATAAATTTTGCTCAATACGCCACATCTAGCACCCTCAGCATTTTTTTTTACTCATTTTGCCACTGATTTCGTGGTCACCCACTTGTTTTTGCGATTTTATTTATATTTTATCAGTATCTATATTTTGTGGTCACTGACAGCTCTAAATTAAGAATGTGAGTTGAATATATGTATATATATAAATATACAAATATGCTCTGTGTGTTCCTCTCATTAGCTTTAATTACAAAACCAACTACAATGCATCTGGCCTGCACTTTAATATCCTATACGTTTGTGTATATAAAGTCTGCATTTGACCTTTAATACACTCAATCGATACTACTACTGGTATGGAGAAATTGAATTGAGCGAACCATCATGTCTATTATTATGCCTTTACTTGCCGTGAGGGAAGATGAAAAAAATATCATTATGGCTTTTTCAATTTCCCTTACTTATTTCCCTCATTCCATAAAAGCATATATTCTTTTTAAGACCAACATATTTGGCATAATAATGATAATAAAAAAAGTCTTCGAGACGGGTATTCCGCCATGACGATGAAAGAAGTTGTGGGTACAAATATTTTAACAACCATATCATGAACAAACAAAACTGCCAAGAGAGGTTTGAATCCTGACATTGGTATTGAGTGAACGTGACACGAAACTTTACATATGGGTCTATCTAAACGTCTTGGGGGTTCTGTAAGTAAAAGAGGAATAAGTCTATTTGACATGGCCCGAATCGACTAAGCTTGCAATCCAAAAGATAATTAAATTGCTGGCAGTTCTCAAATGATATTCACATTCATTATTCAAATATTTTCAAGGCAACATTGTTATTAATAACGGTATAGCCACATTTTGACAGTGAGCAAATAGACCCACTTTTTTGAGCACGCATCACATACTAGAAATATTGCTGTATGATTGGTTGAATCTGAATCACGTGATGAATAATTGCACATTCGTGCTGCGCGCTTCGCTGATCTCGCAATTTGATTTTAATTACATTTTTTTCGTATTACGTTTGAATGTTAATTAAATTCTGAAACAACCTGACTTGAGGTGGAGAGGGTAGGAAGAATTAAACAGTAATAAATGGGTAGTTAGTCTAAAACCATGCAACAGAAACCCATATACGATTTGATTAATCTCATCTCTATCCTGCGATCCCTTTGACATTTTATTCATAAACAGAGGTGGAATAGATAAGTAAGAAAGCGAGGAAGAATATAACTCATGAGTGGGAGATGGACAGCATGCTCCACTGGGAGACACCGTATAGTGGAATGATGACTCATCAAGGGGCCCACGTCCAGGTGCTGAAAATAAAAACTCCTCAATTCATTTCTGTAAAGCCAAAGAGATGTCCCTGTATATACATTTTCAATGTAATATTAATTTCTAATATTTCATTCCCTTCAAGTATTATATAAATCATGAAGATTGACATCAATGTAAATACAAAGGAAAAATGTATTTCGCTAGGATGTTAGTACATATCCTTTTTAATACCTCAGTATATAGTTATAGACTAACTAAATTTATTACGCCATTTCCCATGACAGGATCATCGGCGGGTCAGGAGTTTGTTTCGTACATAATATGTACATAAATAATCATGTGAACCTTTTCAACATTATCTATATAATTCCATTTACTTGCTGTTCATAATGTTCTTATTTATTCATCTTTTTTTAAAACCTATTTATGCATTTTTTCTTAAATATATTTATCACTTTATTGAAGGCGGGGGGATTCATTGGTAGAACTTTCAGCTTTTTCGTATAATCAGATTCACCAAATTTTGAAATAATCAAGACCGATATATAAAGAGCACAGGTAGAATGGTTTGCACTTGCTGAATGCTTTTAGCATCACCACGATATAAGTTCATGCTCTTTAGCAATGCCATTCACACTTGATTTAACTGCTGTGTATCACAGGGAAAGAGGCTTTTCGAAGGAGCGATATTTTCTTGTCCCGTTTTACCCCACCCCTCTCCGTCCTTTAAAGGACGTCAGTGTTTATAAAGTCTGTCTCCTGTGTCAAATAAAATTTTCTTTAGTAAGGAAAAAAAAGGAATCACTTTATAGAATGTATACTTTACGGGACAATTTCATCGAAATCGAATAACAAATAAGTGAAGTTATTGAAGTTTAATAAAATTTAGCAATACTTTGTGAAAACAGTCCACATGAATATTCATTAGATGGGTTGATGATGTCACATCTCCACTTTCCGTTTTCTTATGTTATTACATAAAATCATATTTTTTCATTATTTCATTCCTGTGTGAATAATATGTCTCCCTTATAATGAAATAAGTTGCAGTAGTAAACATCTAATGCACTAAATCAGTTGTTTACCTAATTTTTCTAGTTCTTGGAGGAAAAAAATGAATAAACCTAATTTCATATAAAATACAAAACAACAAGTGGGGATGTGACATCATCAGCCCACCTAATGAATATTCATGACGACTGTTTTCATAAAAAATAATGCTAAACTTTAAAATTCAATAACTTGTTATCCGATTTTGATGAACTTTTCGGCATTTTGCTTAGTGAATTTTACTTTATTTATTAAGCTATAAATACTTTCAGCCCGTACCATCCCTTTAATGTTGATATAAGTATGTTTGTGTATATAGTTATTATGACCCAGGATTTTGATCACTATCCCAAATTGGGATAGTTTGGGAACCGGATCTCCATTCGGATTTGAGCTGGTGACTCATCTGACAAATTAATCATGTTAATTTCGTTTTGCTTGTGGGTGTTACCTCTAGAGAAGATAGTATTAACATGATTATGATTATTCTCATTCAATTGTACATAATTGTTTTACTACTTTAAACGGTTTCAAAGTATGCGTTTAAAGTTTGCGTCAATAGTTCAATAGTTCTTGCATATACTGTACATGATGTACGTTTTTAAATGTCGCTCCTTTTTAGAAGGGCATAATTGACTGCAAAGTTTGCCTTACTTTTAGCATGGACCTACCTTTTAGCCACCTACATTACTAGAAAAAGCATTTCCTTTTTCCTCTGTCCCTGTTCACAGCATACTCAATAAAAGACTCACATTAAAGATGCTGGCATGATAATAATAATAGCACCCTGTCTGCAACAATATCTTAAAGGTAATTATACATTGATAATCTTCATTGAAAAGAAAAGGCAGATAAAGTACTGCAATAATTCACACATATTTCTAACCAAATCACTAATGAAAGCAAGAGCAAATCATCGGATTGGAAGTACTCACGTCAGACTACTGTTTTTATCGTTTTCCGATTTCCTTCATTTTGGCTCATAGCCATTATTTTGTAACACTCCGGATAAAAATTGTCAGTGTTTGCTCAAGCATGAATGAATATTTGATCTTTTTGGCGTCGTATGGTAGAGGGTAATGTAGCAATGTTTAGAGCATTAATCATGTCTGAAATTATGAGTTTCTTTCTTTTCTTGAAACACAATTTCAGGATAATACGCACGGTTAACATTTTTGGTAGTTTCTGTTAACGTTAAAGCGAAGAATATTTCTGCATTCTATTCAAATTATATTATCAATGTTGATGATTGAAATATGCATTATGACCTTGTCATTGATTGGAAGAGAAATATTTTCGTCTGTCCATGTCCGTGGGGGGTATACATGGGAGGTGTTCCCGTGCGCCATAACCAAATGTGGGGTGCAAAAAGTGGCAAATTACATGAATACGGGAAGGAAAGGAAAGGTAAAAGAAGAAAACATAACGAAGAAATTTTACTGTGAAAGAAGGGATGCAATTCCACACTGTAAAAACTGCGGTGTTAAAACTGACATCAATTGGTGTTAATAGAGGACTACACCCTGAGGTGTTAAAATTACACCCTAGAGATTAAACATAACACCAAAGAGTGTAAATGTAACACCAAAAGGTGTTGTAATAACACCTATAGGTGTAAAAATAACACCACCAATTTAACACCGGTGTAAAATAACCGGTGTGGTCCTCTATGTACACCGGTTAACACCACAGTTTTTGCTGTGCACTGCCTCGTCTTGCTGGGATCCTGTTTGAAGATGAACCCATCTTTGAAGCTGGACCCTGTGATTACCCATGAGCAAGAGCACGCGTTGTAAAGGAAACTTCAAAACTGACACCTTAATAGTTTTTGTTCCTCCATCTTATTTCCACTCCGTTTCTCTTTAGAGTTTGAAACATTTTCCTTTCTCTATCGAACAAAAAGAATAATTATGTACAGGAACGATCTTCCTATCATGGACCTACTCGGTCCACGTTACTATAGATTGTATATAGCTCCCCATTGACACACATTTTTTCTTTCACGAAAGATATTGTATGTTGTGATTTTGCCAGCGCCATAATGTGGCTGACACGAATGCAAGGAATGCTCCCCAGGGAGTGGAAATTGTGCACTTTTCGTACTTGATTGAAATGAATCCTATGACCGGGGTAATAATATGCTGCAACGCGCTTTGGGCCATTCTGAGAAAAGCGCTTTATAAAAATTGGCTATTATTATTATTATTATGTACATTATCTATCTATCTATATATTTATCTATCTATATATTATATATATATTTATATCATATATATATATATATAATATATATATATATATAATATATATATATATATTCTCTATCTTACCATAGTCTTCATATTGGCAGCTTCGGGTGAAACCATACTCCTTCCCTCGTTGTGCTTAGCAACGATAGCATCTTCATCCATTGAGGAGAAATCTGTTGATCGTCTGCTCCTATGACGACCTGCATCATCACTTTCTCTCCTCAACCTCCTCTCCTCACCGCCGACATTTCCAAACGATGCCGAGGATGATGACGATGTTCTCTCGTATACGACGCCAATAATTGTACCTTGTCCGACCCTATGTACCCTATTTTGGGCTGATAAATCACGGGTTTCCCTAAAATAAAGAGCTTTACTGGTATCAACGTTTACCCTTTTCTCTTCCAATTCCGTTCCCCACACACCGGGAGAGAAGACGATGGTAAACAGCAAAATTATGCGACGGCAATCCGTCAAAGGCGACATCTTCTAAGCTTTATTGTGGTATGCTTGAAAGTTGATTGTAGACTGTGCTCTAATGATTTGTTTATGGCTAAAGTATATCATTTCCTTATAAACTATTAGTGTAGTCACCGTAAATTCATTTCCTTATTCAGCTTAGCTAATGACTATGACCAGTCTTTCTGGGTTATTATGCATTGATCCGCCCTTGTGTTTCCTCCTTGTATCCATGGTAGTCACAAAGTGGGAGTGATCAGTCAGTATACCGTGAATGGATTCGCTCTGTGTGTATTGTACTTTCAGGTCATGTTTATTATCTGCGTTATTCGACACAAATCAAGTGTGAATGAAAAAAAATCGTTAAAGTTACGAGACGAGAAATGATTTTGCATAATCGCGATTAAAATACTTTCAAAGGGATATAGAAAGAACTATGGAGATGATGCCTTGCTTATATTGCATTTTACTCATCTGCTTTAATTGAGGTGATTTTACTGTAAATGTATTACAATGAATAGATTCTTATTTCAATACCAAATTTAACCCTGCGAAAGGGAGAGAACGAGAGAAGGAGAGAGAGTGAGAGAGAAGTGGGAGAAGGGGATGGGGAGTGGGTGATAGATATAAGGAGATTTATGAGGCGCCGATTGTTTTATATTATCATTATTTATTAAATAACAACAATTATTTATATATAATTCACATTTTATTTATAATTAATTACTATTATATAAAATAACATTTCTAATTATTCATATATAGTTTCAATGCATACTTCATTATTTGTAAATAAGAATAGTTCGGCATTACATTATTTATAAATAATGATTGTTTGTTTTTCATTATTTATAGATAATGATATATTTATAAATAAATAAATAACAAAATCTGATAACCTTTTAAGGATTACTTTATTTACTTGTCCTGTCCTATTCATGCCGTCAGAATGACTCCACAGGGGACATGGCGACCATTCTCTTTGATTTTCCAAGTAGTGAAATGAAAATGGAAGGGGAAAAGAAGGAGAAAAAGGGAGGAGGCAAGAAGGACGAAACATGGAGAGGTCTTTAATATTTAGTTTTGTATACCTGTCATTCCACTGAGAAAATGTGACATCACAATAAGGACGTCGTGCGCCCCTTCCCCCCCCCCCCCTACTATGGAGATGTGAATAACTCCATGCCCCTACCACCTGCACTCTTCATTGAGAGTTCTGAGCATAGAATTCAACTCATAATCGTAAGGACAGATTTCCCTTTTCTGCGGATATGAATATTTCCCATTATCCTGATCATCAGTATGCACCAATAGACCAAATTATCTAATACGATCTAATAAAAACAAATCAAGAAATGTTACATGAAGTGTTTTAGTGTGATCTTCTTGCTTAAATTCCCGTGTTAATTGTTCCATTATTGCTAAACAATGAAAAGTTAGGGAATAGACGGTAAAAATGAATAATCCATTCTAAATTGATTAATATTAAGTGTATATTTTTGGAATAATTGTATAATTGCTTGTACTGATCGTTTTGCGTCAATATTTATAACAGGTTGATCCTGGTACGCAAATGCAACTAAAAAAAAATGAAAAAAGGGGAGGTGAAATGAATGCGTGGAATAGCGAGTCATTATAATAAAAACCATAGCGTATGCAGGATTTTTGAAGGGGGGGGGGTCAAACTGAATAAAATGTTGACAACCAGAAAAAAGGGCTTCGCCACATATTTTAGGTCGTTTCATACCTGAACAGAATTTGAAAAGCAAAAAAAAAGGTCTTCAACATTGTTAGGGGGGTTGGGTATAAAAATATTGAGGGGGTTTGAACTTTGAACACATGTAACAACCCCCTTCCCCCCGCTGAATACTGAGGAGGAGATTGGAATATCCACTAGTGAAGGCTTTCCGCGTGTATTAAAATAGAAGTATATACACAGACAAATTTATAATTAAATGAGGAATGATAAAAATAAAATTAAATATACGTTACCTCTATTTTTCGCTAAAAGATCATTTTGATTTATCTTTGTTTAAGGCACCATGAGCCATTTAATAATCTTGCCGCTTCTCTTTGCTTCTGCATGTTGAGAAGCCTATAAAAATACAGGTTCTGAAAGTTTTATTCTGATATTTGGGTTCGTTGTGTTAATATTCTATGCATTCTCTGGAGAAGTGCTCCGAGTTGGTCACAATTTACTCATCTCAAATAAATTGAAACGCATTTGTATTTTGTTGAAGCCCGGTGTTGAAGTCATCACACTGTTTCATGCATACTTGCGTCGAACTCCATTGAACAAAGTCTAACATGTCTAATGTATTTTATCAATATTCCGTCTTTGCTGTAAATTTCCAACAGTCAATTTTTATACATTCGCCATCGTGGTTCATGGGCTCAAAGTTCCATTATAAACTAATATTCTTGCTTTTATCAAGATTTTTTTTTTCAACATTTTTAGCTAGCCTAGTTTAGGAGATGCTTTCAGAAAGTCGTTATTTGCACGTCTGCACTAGAACAAACTTATTTTGTTGAAGTGTACCATGCAGAACTAGACCATGTATACATTAAATATAATGTTTGCGAGTTTCGTATCAGTGTCAAGGTAGTCCACTTTGAATTCTTAAAACGACTTTAAAGTACATCGTTTTAAGGAAATAGCCAAATAAGGTGTGAAATTTGAATCCTCCTACGTGTATATAGTTTCCTCGGTTGATGATTAATAAAGGCCAACATGACAGTCACTTCGAACCAACATAGGATTGAATCGGAAATGTAATAGGAATTTCTTTGAAATGATAATACATATGGTCACCGTACGGCATTATGATACATATTTTTTTAATCTCTCAAAATAATATCCCATCTTCGTTTCTATGAACTCGCTTTTATGTAGCCTACTTTTGTATTATTATATTATTTTATACACTCTCTACATATTACGCAAAATTTTCGTCTCAAATTTCTATTGTTTATAAACTACTAAGAGAAAAGAATAAAAATAAGAAAAATTGAATGAAGAAATAAGAAAAATCAAATAATGTTCTTCTTCTTCTTCTTCTAATCCTTCTTCTTCATCATCTAAGTCTTCTCCTCTCATTTCTGTATTTTGGTCGGCCGTAATTCTTACAGCTTTCCTCAGCTAGCTTGCAAAACAGAAGAGGCATTCAGTTTTCTGTTTAATCAGAGCGAAAAAAAAACCCACAAAAAATGAAATCAGGAGAGATAAATTAGTCTTTGAGCTTCTTGATAAGTGTTGAAGTTTCTTGATTTTAACATGAAAAAAAACAAGCATAGGAAGTCTAAAGGCATGGTCACACCACCGGAGCGTTGTTGGAGCGGTCGTGGAGCGGTAGGGAAAGAGGGCCGAATTTCGCTCTTAAAATTGGGGAAAAAATCGAAAACATAAATCGAAAAAAAAAAAATCGAAATCGAAAATGGTGAACGGTAGCGAGCGGTGATGATTTTTTTTTTCTCTCCGCTCCACGACCGCTCCAACAACGCTCGGGCGGTGTGACCACGCCTTAAAAGGCTGTAAAATTTCCATTAAACAAACGACAAAAAATATTTTTAGGAAACAGATTAACGACAAACACGATTTTTTTTCTTCTTCAAATATTTGATTTGATCAAATTTTACGCTATTAAGCGAGCTGTCATGACAAGACCTCTATGTTTTTTTTTACAGCTATACCTAATTTAAATACACTATCTATACCAATATGTACATACTTTGAATTGCATGTTTTTATCCAATGTTTGGATAAATGTTTTTAGAAATTGATTGAAGTTGTTCTTGAACTTGATTTTTAAAAATTCCCATTGATACAAATTATTGATACGAACCCGTTTTCGGTAAAAAAAAAATCACAAAATCAGTATCAGTTTTGGCTCAATAATCCATTTTGCTTTTTTCGTTCCTCGGAAAAAAAAATATCTGCTAATGCATCGATTTTCATGATCATTGTGTTTCAAAGCTTACACCGAAAGACCTTGCTATGTAAGAGGAATAGCGTGATAGCGGAAATGAAACTAAATTGTATCAGATAACATGGTAACTTCGATGGCATCGAAATAAAACAGGTAGGTCTGCATTCAATACATGATAATTGACTAATTAGGAAAAATAATTAAAGATGGGAATCTGTAGCAAAGAACCTATGAAATCTTATTGTTCATATTGTCAAATGAATCAATACCGTTTTCAAGGAATTGGGGAGTTTGTTCCATAAACAGACATTACGGTCATTCATGCGTCGAGTAAGACAAAAGTACGAAATCTATAATCTTTCATACCAATAGCTGTCTAAGCTATAATACGAAATTAATATTTCTCCATTAATACCCTCATTTTCTCATTTTCTGAAGAATCATGCTCAATGAAACATTTACATTAAAGGGTTGCTAATTTAGTCAAAATCCCAATTCATTGTATTCCTTATATGCTAAACAAGATATTTAGGGTAATCCTCAGCTAGACAAACAACAAGCAAAATGTTGAAATCTGGATATCGGGATTATGATTCGATACTAAATTCTATACAGCACGATCACAAATTAAAAGTAAAGAGCAAGCCATTTGATTGTGACTAAAGACTATTGTTTTTATGGTGTCAATCACCTTCGTTTTGGCGCAAAGGCATTTTATGACACTACGGGAAAAAAAAATGTCAGCATTCGCTCAAGCATGACAATATCATGCATCATTATTTTGATATAGAAGACCCAGCGCATCTATATACACTAAACGATCTATTAATATTTTGAAATATAACTTGACGGATTTGTTTAAAAGAGTAGGCCTACCCTTTTTCAAATGCAGATTCGACTTTTACAGTCGACGTTTTGTATCAATATCATTGAAAAAGAAATATTGTTATTGATTTGTTACGTTCATGGCGTTTTATCAATTAGGCTTTCGGGGAAGAACAACAAACGAACCCCAACCCGAACCACCTAACCCCAACCCCTTTCCCGAAAAAAAAACAGAAGAGGAAAAGGAAGAACTAAATTCAAATATTTTGTCATCGTGAATTGAATAGAATTGAGGGAAGCAACCAGCCACCGACACTGCAACCATTGAAGTTGTAAGTGAATGACAAACAGTGGAGCTTTCTTTTTTACTTAATTCTCTGTTTAGGGCCTACAGATGGCAGCATTTAAAAATTGGTTTCTCCAGAGATGGATTGACATGGGCGATATACTGATTATGAGGTCAAACATACAACATATTTTTAGTTTGGCTTCATGTACATCTCCTTCAGCTTCATGCAAAATTATATTAATATAACAGAATGTAACTAAGATTTTACTTATTTCATCAGGAGTTTGATGATTTTTAATAGGATCAAGCTACATAAAAGTTGGAGACAACAAATATTATAGGGATTATCTAATTTATCATCATACAGCTCGAAAAAGAGCATAGAACATACATTTGAGCACGAAAAGTAAATCAACAAATCCAAAGTACAGTGGCGTTATTCAGATTTGCCATATATATTCGAAAGCAGATTTTATTTAAATTTCAGTTTTGACCGCACATCAAGCGTTTAGAATGAAAAGGGGGAAAAACAAATCTTTTAATATCATCACCATCTTCATCCAGTGGCCGCGGAACGGTTTTCAAAGTGGGGGGGGGGGGGCTGACCATGCAAAAAAAATCACAATTCTATCGTTTTTGTACACGGTTTTGGAAAAAAGTGGGGGCAGGGGCTGAAGCCCCCGCCCCATCCCCCCCGCTTCCGCTGCTCCTGCCATCATCACCATCATCATCATCATCAGGTGAATTTTTATCTGATTATATTTTCTAGTGAGATGCAAGGGGGTAATATTAAAATCTCTTTAACATGATTTTTTACCTTGAAGGTAAAAATCCATGTTAAAGAGGTTTGTTACCCTTTAAAAGTGAGAGATTTTTTTTCTGATAGCCTTTACATAGTTGTTTTATATTTTGTATTCTGAAAGAATAATTAGCCAAAATGAAAAAAAAGGTGAAAGTCCCCCAAAATGTGACATTGTCACATAACATCGCTCCCATTTTCGAACCTTGTCATATATTATGTGCTAAAAAGTTCCACTTGATTTGTAATTTATATATATATATCCGCCCCTTTTCGGGACCGTTTAAATATACATGTAGGAGTCCATCGAATCAGCTAGCAACTATACTCTATAGATTCAAGCTTGGTTCGCAGCATAAGCCCAATTGCGCAAATATTTTACAGGTAAATCACAAGAAAACATAAGTACTGCGATACTTATGTTAAATAATATCAATAATACTTTTATTACCAAAAATATTATACAAGGCATGAAAAGTTATAAAATCAATAATGCTTTGGGGCAATGCGAATGCAAACAAAAACATTTTGGGCAAAAGATTTCAAATAATTGTAATGATTATGCTGAATTATAGAAGTTTTAAAGTAATAATAATATAGCGCCATCTATCTAGAAATATATTTCTAGGCGCGTTGTTATTATTATTACCCGGCTTTAGCTCGAGCTGCCTTTTAGCGATCATGCATTGAAGGAATTGATCCTGCCAGGTACCCATTCACCTCACCTGGGTTGAGTGCAGCACAATGTGGATACATTTCTTGCTGAAGGAAATTACGCTGGGATTCGAACCCACGACCACTCTTTTTCAGAGTCGGGAGACTAATCCACTGGGCCACAACTTTAGTCCATTCAATTCATTGTCCTCTTCAGCAAAATAGATTATGTAATGACTATCTTGAATTGCTCAGCAGAGGAGGCTGTCTTCGCAGCAACAGGAAGCTGATTCCACAGCTTTGCAGCAACCACAAGGAAGGACGTTTTCACCTACTCATCTAGAAAGGTGCTGAATGAGCCAGATTGATGAAGATGAACGAGTAGTCAGAACTTGAGAGCGACGAATTCGGATGTCATCAATGTATTCCGGACTTCGGTGATTTACAGATTTGAAAACTAGCAGCAAAATTTTGAAGGCTATCCTCTGTCCCAAGGGCAGCCAATGGAGCTCAAGTCGGAGAGGTTCTGTGCGAGTCCGAATGGGAGCAGAGAAGACAAGTTCTGTAGTTTCTGAAGTCGGTCCAAGTCCTTCTGGCTAAGAACACCGAAGAGACTAAAGTAGTCCAGTCTGGAAAGAACAAGAGCCCTGGCAACAGCATGGCATTTTACTGATCAATAAAACGGCTCTCTCCACAGGTTACGAACATGCTACTTGACCATGTTGACGTACATTATATTCGCAAATTATGTTTTGTGATCTGTTCTCTTTATTTTCTCCTTTTATTTTCTTTTTTTTTAAAAATATTATTATTTGTTGCAGGTCGTTCGCTTCCCTCAGCCTTCCTATTGAAATTAGTTAGCAATTTAGATTTATCCCAATGGTAAGACAAATTGGTTATGGGGATTATGGGCAATGCATAATCATGCATAATCAAAATTGCATTGGTTTTTGGACGTCGTGATTGATTGATAATGAGGCAATTCCTATAATAATAATAATGATGAATATTGTGTTAAAGGTGCAACATATTAATAATGATAACGTGACGTAATGAAAAATGATCTGAAATAAAGCCAAACGTTATGCAGTTGAATAAGTTGTGTCTTTGAAATTTATAGGAAAGTTGGGGTTTGAAAAACTAAATAACTGGTTTAATTTGTTTTCGCCCATTGTCACCAGGTATATAGTGTCATTCTCCTATCTATACATAATCACCGATCATTAACATTACTGTAGGCCTATACCAGAAAGTGAACTGTAAACCCAATCTATAACGTCAGAATTCATTGTTTGCCAGCAGACATGTTTCTTTAGAATAATGAAGATTCATGTTTGTAATAGCTTGACATGGAGAATTCAATTTGGAGATCAATACGAAGGTCTAACAAAGGCAAAGCAACGCGAGCAAATGAGATCGATGAAAATTCATGTTCGTATCAAATACCTGGCGTAAAATGAATTGCATTGGGCACAGATGTAAGTTTAAAGGCCAATTTCACCCCAGGAAAATGATTAACAGAGGAAAATCGAATAAAAAAAACGCTGAAAATATCATCAAAATCAGATGTAAAAAAGAAAGTTATAACATTGCAACGTTTCGCTTGTTTTACACAAAATATTATACCCACAACTCAGTGACATGCAAATGAGACAGTCGATGATGTCCCTCACTATATTCTTTTGTTTTTTGTTGTTTGAATTATTTCACCCTAATGTTTTACAAATTTGACAAGAAGGACCAACTTGACTGAACAATAAACATGAGTATTAAAACAATGATAATTCCGCGTGTTCAGGGAGGAATGAATCGTTGTTTCCCTTGGCAATGACGAGAAAAAAAGAATAATCCATGTTTTATAAAATACAAAAGAAACAGTAAGGGGATGACGTCATCAGCCTCCTCATTTACATACTGACCAGGATGTGTATATATTGTTGTGTAAAATTAAGCGAAAATTTAACATGACATAATTTTCTTATTTTACATCCGATTTTGATGAAATTTTCCGTGTTATGCTTGTTGGATTTTTCTCTTTTTATTCAAATCAAATTTTTGTTAGGATGGACTTGTCCTTTAAGTACGCATTAGAATTGAATGGGTGTGAAATTGAATTGATAAATGGAGCAGACGATATTCGATGAAAAAGAAAAAAAAAACACATTTATGATTAACGATTATTCCCGCTTTGCATGGACAAATTCTCGTTAATATAGACACTGACAAACATCACCCGCTAAAATGAATGATGCGTATCATTATTACTCTTTGTGTTTTGTTTATGAAAAAAGAACAAATCAAATTTGTATTATATATGCTGTATTGTCAAAAAGTATTAATCAAGATAATTGTCAGATGGATGGGTGACTTGCACAGCATAAAACCATTGAAGTAGTAAACAGTAAATAGTAAAACTCATTTCTATCATGTCTATAGTGAATAAAGGCAGTCGTTGTAGGGGAGGGGGGGGCAAAGACAGGAGGGGTGACGGGTAGGATTTAAAGGTCAAGAACACTACAGGAAATTTTTGGTTTGAATAAATATAGAAAAATTGAACTAGCATTATACAGAAAATATTATCAAAATCTGATGTAAAGTAAGGAAGTTGACATTTGAAAGTTTCGATTATTTTTCAAAAAAACCCCCAGTGAAATCACAATTCAGTGACATGCAAATGAGACAGTCGAAGATGTCACTACTTATTTTGTTTTTATTGTCCAATACGTTAACCTACGTTTTTGATGCATTGTTAAAAACACCATATGAAAATAGCAATGTTTTCATATATAGTCGTATATGGGATGTTATTTTAATATCGTTTTTCAGTAGGCCTGTACTGTACGAATATGTTACAGAATAAATAGTAAGCTTATCCAACAAGATACAATTTAAAGTAAAACGGAAAATGTATAATACAAAACATGAAGAAATGTTAAAACATTAGTACATTCCCGAAGTCTTGACTTTTTTTCAATGTAACTGAAAAGCATTTATCATGAGAACAATATTCGAAGCAGCCAAATTTCAACACTTTCTGAATAGACCTAATAAATAGAAAGAGGACCTATATTTCCCTATAACCCATGCACTATTGATTCGAAGTTTAACCAAAGGGGGAATGTAGATAAAATGTGTGACAAGGAACTGTTATGAACATTCATTATATCCCCTTTAAAAAATGCTCTACTAGGTATCGTATCCCATAATTACAATATTAATATTGCAAAGCAAACAGCTTGAGTACCTAGGGAAGCAGAGAGTCGGATCGATCTCATGGCAAACTAGCCTGGTACAACATCTGGCGGATGAAGAAAAACATTGGAATATATGGATTGAAAGTTAATCCTCAGTATGACCTCGTATCAACGAAAACAAGGGAACAGTTTGACTGATTGTTGCAATTATTCTAATGAGTAATGATTATTAAAGCGATTCCATTACCTACGCAAATATCAATGACGGTGAATGTATCGAGACGAATGGTGAATGCTCCCTGCGACAATATTGCTCCAGTTTTGATATCTCATAGGGTGTATGGTTACAGTAATTTTATAGGATTGTAATAGAGTTTTAGGTTCGAATTATGTAAAGATATAGGGATAAGGGTTTATTTAGTTTAAGAGGTTGGGTTTTAGGTTTGCTTATAAAGTGCAGATTTTCCATTGTCGCCAGCGCAAATATCACAAAACAAAGGGAATAAATATGAGGGCACACTCTAAAAACACTGAATAAAATTGTACCCGAAGAAAGCGAACATGTGTGTTTGCTGGGTTTTTTTACCCCATATTGGGCAAAATGCATGTTTAAAGGATAAATTTCAACGCAACATTGCGTAAAATCTATAACATAATTTGGTATCTTTTTACCCAATATGCATGTTTCCATTTTACCCAATATTGGGTAAACCTTTCTTTTTCAGAGTGTATTACCATGGTAATACAGAGTGAGGGCCGGAGAGGGTGGCTGGGAGAGAGAGAGAGAGGGAGGGAGACAGAGAGGGTGGCTGGGAGGGGGAGAGAGGGGGGGGGGGGTGAAAAGAGAGGGAGATATAACATCGAGAGGGTGAAATTAATACGTATCAGCTGACAGTACAACAGGCTAGTAGTATATCTTAGGTTTATGTGGAATTAATTACAAACATTTTTTACCAATTTAATCATAGTTGATTATTGATGGACATAAGTAAAGCATTTGGTCAAAAAGGAAAAATTCGAGTCTGAAGCTAAATGAAAAAAAAAATGCTGCAGGCTAAAAAACAAGGAATACTCCAGCATTTCTAGTTCATACCAAGTACATTGTTTCCTTAAGTGTCATCTTTGCTCTCAAACACTCTTTGCTTAAAATGGTTTCTCTTCAAGCAGCCGAACAGACTGACTACATGAAATCTATTAAAGCAGTTTCATGAAATAACAAAGAATTGAGAACTAAAATGAACAAATAGGCATAAAGTTAGAATGACAGAGCAATATTTTATAATAAATCTTTTGAAACTATCAAGAGTCTTTCCATATTTACATATATATATATATATATATATATATATACATTTAAGTGGAAGAAAAATGTAGTGAGAAACAAAAAGAAAGGAGAAGAGAAGGGTGATACAAGAGATTTATTCCTTGGTATTCATATGATGATAATACATGTCGACGACTTTTGATTATAAACTTATGTATTTGGCTCTCAAATAAAGTTGATTTTCTTGTTTAACCTATCACATTTCTCTTCGATGTTACAGAAATATTTCAATGTTATCCACATGAATGAGTCTTGTATTAACTCTTACATTTGTAAATAAGTTGTTATAATTACCAGTACGAAAATCTTTGTTTTCAGGCAAAAATGTATTTTCTTTTTCAATTTGTGCCCCTAAAGATATATACAATGCAAGTTCAAGTTTATTTCAATTCTACAAAACACTATACATGTCATCATTGAAGTAACAATGAATTAACAATAATTAAAATGAGGTGATATATTAAATGCAAATCTACTAAGACATAGATCACCTGTGAAACATATATACAGTACAAAAATATATGTATAAGAATACACACATATACAACATGTAAGCGAACAGAATAGTATAGAGGGCAGAAGTTTAAGAAACAGAATTAAGAAAAACAGCAGAACTACACTGTTAGAAAATTTTTACTTAAAAAAAAATAAAAAAATCCAGCAGCAGAGTCTCGAGAACACCTGTAATCTTACTGCACTGTGTAATATTACATACATTAGTGTAAAATTATAGAAAATAAATATTTGGTGTATGTAACCTGGCACGACAGAGGGACATATACACAAAACACACAAACACATGCACAGTTCAATTGACAAGTTGTATTAAAGTATTTACAGTATGCTAGCAAGAAGGACTAGTATATACTTCACCTTAAATGCTGATAATCTACCGGTAGATGCAATATCATAATTGATGACATTCCAAATATGTGGGCCACTGTGACGAATATAATTCAAGCTAAGTTGTTTTTTTAATTAAAAAAGGTGGAATTTCTGAGAGGATTGAGCATTATAAGCATGAAAATTTGAGTCAAACTCAAACAGTCCCTGGATATTCATAGGGAGTAAATTATTAACATTATAGGATAGCAGTTTGCAATTTGTGAATATCATACACAGTTTGTGTCTTAAAATGGTTGAGAATTGGAAGAGATGGGGCTTGATAGTAAGAGAATTAGCAAATCCTTAATGCCTTTTTTCAGTAGAACATTAATTGGCTTTAGTTTGGGATGAGAAAAAACAATAACAATTTAGAACGCTTTTTAAAAATAACAATCTTTCTGACATTCAAATCTTTTTATCGTAAAAAAGTGTGAAACTCGTGGCATGAAAATGAATCAGCCTGGGGGTGATTTAATTAAACCCGATTCACAATTATTGAAATGTTATTGAACAATTATGTTGATATCAGTTGTGAGATCAAAATGTCTCGTGGAAGTAAAAGACGGGCGGTGGAAGTTGATTTATCTGTTTTCATATACTACACGTTTGTGAAAAGTTAGTATCAAAATTATCTGTTACACTGAGTTTGGCAGTGAATGTTCCGAAATTCGAATTATGTCCTGTTTCATGATAATGATACGTTAATGTAAAATACACTGATGCATGCAGGATCGCAGACCTGTGTGTATAATATGTTAACGTTTGTGAATGCATTTTCGGGGACTGGGAGAGGAAAAAAGGCTTCCCTTAAAATCTCCACAGCGTGGGTGCATGCTTGCGCGCACAACCAGCGGCAAAAATTGAGCAGTTGCTTCGTCACACACCGAATGCTGTGTACACGCGTTAACAGGTGTGAGCTAGTGGATATTATCTTTGCACGCCACCGTTCAAACAGGGTGCAGCAGACACAATATTTCGCGCCGAAAAGGAGGATTCGTCTCGATACTGGACTCAAGGCTTTACTGTCTGTAGAACTTTTTTCCTCTTGCCCGGATCCTGTTTGTGGTTTGTCTGCATCTGATATCTTAACGGCTTTTTCTCTTTCCTCTCTCTGTGTGCCTATTTCAATTTGAACCTCCCAGTGCGTCCCGTGTCTCCACAAGTGGATTTTAGGGAATTTGACGGATTCAAGTTCAGTTTTAAAGTACAACAATAACAAAATGGCATCCGGAGATTATACTTCTTTGCTGTCCGAAGGTTCGTTAACAACAGCCGAAGATTTCGACAGGGTTTGGAATCACTATGATGAGGATGGTAAGATTAATCTTTATCTTCCGCGCCACTATGCATCTAAATTTTTCACAATGGTTCTCTGAAAAAATGTCTTGTTGCTAAAATGGCATCCAATTTGATCAATTCAAAAGCCGTCTTTGCTATGTATAATTACATTTTACCAATGGATGTGACTACAATATCAGCCATAATAAATCAGTTATAATAAAGCGATTCGTGAAAATAGACTACATTTATTCTAAAAACGGGTATCATTGGACAATTTTATATTGAAGGTTAAAGAGTATCAATCGTAATTCAACTTATGTGTAAATTTTACGTGAATTAACGGTGATTAGACCATAACATCTAATCTACATCGTGAAGAGTACAATTTTGATCTAACCACGATAAATATTTCTATCACAAGCTGGAATGATTATTCCCCAAAAAAGTTTTAGTCTCTAATCACCTTCAGCTTAATTAGATATTTTGAACATTTCCCCCTCTCTTGATCATTCTGTTTAAATCGTTCACACTACATAAACTGGTGCATGGTATACATGGTGTATGTCAAATGTTTTAGATAGCTCCTCAATGCTATAATCAAGTCGTTTGTCGATTATAACATTTTGTAGAGTCAAGCCTCGACCGACTCTCAACTGTGACGCGATCGTTGTTGCAGCGCCGTATTAGCATATTGCCACGCCCATATATTTGGCGTGCCGTAATCTTAATGTGTGCAATACCATCACTCTCTAACAGTACACTTATCCTACCACAGATTGTTATTAAGTCAATATAATCATTTCATTATCATATTTTGTAACGGAATCATTTTCCGTTATTCAGTCAGACTCCACCTTGCCTTCTTTCTTTCTCCAAACCCACCACACCCATCTTAACCATTTCCCACAAAGCTATATTATCAAGTTCTCCTTCACTCTCTATCTACAATTTTGTTCTTGGTGTTTTCCCCAGCTTGTGCCATATTGTTTCAAGCTAATCCGAGTTTCTGTTCACAGCTTTGGCCCATGGTTCGTATGCCCATATAGGTTTATCTATGTCTTGATATTGTATCGCGTTTTGATGCGATCATCCCTCTCAGGCTTCACCTCTGTTTCTCGTGCTACCTCTACAATCTCTCATTCGCGTCACGCCCTCTCAGCTTAAAAAGAATGTATCTCCGCAGAATGGTGAAAATGATGCGATTCTACTACGCACACACACAAGTCCCTTCTCGCACACAACACATACATATACACCCAGCATACGCATCACACACAACACGCCCACACTCTCAGGAAAAAAAAACCCACCAGTAAACGCAACGCACACGCGACTGCGTGTAGTAAAAAAATTTATATCTGCTTAGTGCGAGCATTCATCTCATCCACACCCACATTTTCCCTTTACCTCATCAAATCCAGTCCTTGCGCTTGAAACCAAAATAATGCGCCCATTTTCCCCCATTTACTATCACTTTATATCTGTGTAACCTTGAAGTTCTTAACGAATATAAAAACGGCGAAAACGAGGCTGACTCTATATCAGCTTGTGTGCGCTGCATTCAAGCTAATTGCGAGTGGAGGAAATTCATTGTAGATTACGCTGACATCCTCTCCGGATCTCGTTCTGATCATCAAATTACATAAAATGAATACATTCGTTTTCCCCTTGATATTTCTATTAGACCTGTCTCAAGGTTAATTCATTTTAGAGATTACTCGATTTTCACCCGACTTATGTTCCTCGATCAAGGGTACATATTCGAGAAATACCCGCACTGCTGATTCTATGATGACGTTTGTGAGCGTCTATCCAACAAAATTATAGGAATAATTTTGATCTCGTTAAATTTCTTTCCCCATAGACACGATAGGTGTATTGCATCAATGTCCTCGTTATTAATTGAATTACTGTGCTTTGTGCTATTCATGTTATGGAAAACGAATTTATCCAATTTAAAATCAAAATATAAAAAGAAACTTAGATATGCATCTCATATAAAATAATTCATGAGGTTTTATAATATGAGTCGATTGTTATGGACTGTTGATGCTTTGCTATCTGTCACTATTATAATTCTTTGTTTTATAATATTATGACATAGCAGTGGCGTAATAAACCCCCAAAATTGAGGGGTGTATTGGGCAAAATTCATAAACAGTTGCCAGTGAGTGAAGCGAGCGAGCACAAAATTTCGACATATTTCATTACAAAAATCAAATTTTGTCATAATATTCAGAAAATGATTTATTTCACCCTTCTCTATTTCCTTCCTCTTTCCTATTCTCTATTTTTTTTCTAAGACGTGATTTTTCCCCCAAGCCCCCCCCCCCCTCTGTACGCCACTGTGATTTGGTGAATTAATTTGGGATTATTTAAATTGTTAACAAAACGATACAGAATAATAATGTGGTATATTCAGCTACCTCCCGTCTTCTTGCATCTCTATCAGTATTTTGTTAATTATTTGGTTTATTTCTTACCAAGGAGTCTTTTGCGTTTGAACTGCGATAACAAGTTCCAATCTACATTAGATCTTAAACTCCTTTCAACCCAGTACGTGGTCTTCATTGCGTGGAGATAATTTTTAATGAACTTATCAATGAAATAGACACCAAACACACACACGATCCTTGAGTGACGTTCTTGTCACAGTTTCATCGGTGTTTGCTTTACAGATGGCAGCGCTTTCATTGAAGGTCATGATTATCATGGAACTGACATTCGAGGGGGTGGATAGATATTACGTCCCTGGATGATGAGGCCGTTTGACTTTTCACAACTTTCATTATATTTGATAGACTGTTGCACCAACAGACAGGTTAAAGATTGTAAATAAGATAAAAGGGGATAACGTTATTCCTTCTTATACCCAATCTCCTTTCTCACAAAACACAATCATTGTGAAATGGTGCAATTTCTAGTGAGTTCTATGCCTGAATAAGGGATAGAACATGCCATATTTTGAGGGTGAATGTGTGTAATTTTAGAAAGAACTGGTGATTGAAATCGTAAGATTTGTCAGAGTTTTCAGTGGTATAAATTATATGATACCTCATCCCCCCAAAACAAACATTTTCATATTAGGTTTATACAGTGGCGGACCTACGGGGGGGGATAGGGAGTTTAAACCCTACCACCCCCATTGGGCCTCCAAAAAATATCAAATTCGTAGCTCGCGCTCGCATCGATACCAACTCTGTTCATGATTGCATAACAGTTTTCACGTCTGAAAATCAAGCAATTTCAGCTGGCTCTTCGCGTTCGCGTCAAATATTGAGATATAATCCATCCTGTTAATGGTTACATTGCTTTAGATACTGTTTAATGATTAAATCTAAGTATAAACAAATCACATGAATCAGTTCGCATTTTTCTCTCGCATAAATTGCTTGATTAAATACCCATCCTACTTATGATTGCAAAAAGTGTTAAACCTTGCAGTTTTCAATCAGAATCTCAACCATTTTCAGCTTGCGCTTCTCGCTAGTATTATTTGATTGGTGAGATATATCATGTCCATGAGACACTGCAAATAGTCGTTAATAGAACCCCTTTTCAGGTCTGTATATTGATTGTTTCAGCTCACCTTCGCGCTTGCATATTTTTTTTTGTGAGAAACACATACTAGTCATGATAACAAGCACTGCTAAAAATGTCCAGGTTTCAGGTCGGAAGATCAAAATTTTTAACTAGCTCTTCGCGCTCGCATTATTCCCGGGTTTAAAATGGTTACTTTAATACAAGGATTCATGAAAATGGACAGAAATCTTATTATAATTATTTTGTATTAATAAAATGATAATGGTGCAGTCAACTATGGTGTCCAAAATTCTACCCAATTCGCGTTCTCTTGCAACTACACTTTCTTCACTTTCTCTTATTTTTGCCTGACAGTATGATGCTAAAAGGAAGACAATTGTCAATACCGACTTTGCCCCGGCATGGCTGGCTTCCATCACTGTCGTGTGTGTTTAAGAGTGAAATTACTACCCCACATTGTATCTCGTCATACATAACTTAAGAATGCTATTAAAGTGGCACACACCATCGTACACGCCAGTCTCGACGAACCGCTTCATTTGCTTCATATCACGTGATACATCATGAGACAAGCCATATTATATCATGTGACAGCAATGGTCAACAAAAGAACACATGTTCTCCTCACGTCTGCTATATTATATTTCGTTAAATGTCTTTTGCTATGCCAATATTTGCTACAGAATATTTCCTGGAAAATGCACAGCTAATATTGCAAGATAACCCTCAGGCACTGCCAGATGCAAGTTATATTTGTTCCCATATCGACATCGACTAAAATTTTTAAAGGTAACTTTAGAACAGAACTTCCATTACCACCAAGGAAACTATTGTAAATGCGTAACCCCTTCGTAGATCGGGTCAAAGAAAGGAATAAATATATCTAAAAGTAAAAATATATATCCTAAAAACCAAAGCAGTTGCACAATGATGATAGGCCCTACTCGCTGACCACTTTTTATTTCAAATATTTTACATCCCACCCTTAATGTTCGATAACGACTTAGTTTGAAGATAAAGAGAATAGGGGTAATAAACATTTCTTAAGAAACTGGTCAATTAAACAAAATATTAGGAATTTTGAATGACTGCAATGGTGAAATGGACCATAACACGGTTTTTGATGGTACAAAGAATTATTCAAAGTATTTTGTTCTCTCGCCAATCGTTATCATGTTTATCAGAATTTTGCTTGATATTCAGCCATTATCATGGTCATCAAATCTCATGATCAAATCAAACTTTTTCAACCATACCAAATAAACATTTAAATGCAACTGCGATAGAGATGACAAGATGTATTTAAATGAAGCAGTTTAATTCGCAGCAATCCTGAATACCATCGAAAAATGAATTCGTTAGCTCAGAACGTTTATTTCAATTATTTCCTTAACTTTCGGTAATCTTTAAAGTTCGAAGTTCGGCTTTGTAATGGTGATATCTGCCGTGGAATAGATGTAAAATGGAATGTTCTAATGGAAATGAAGTTTAGTCTAACAAGGAAAATAATAATCAGCTCCCACTGAGATAAAGAATATTAGAATAACATTCTAAAAGCATCGCTGACATATAACACTCTACCATATTAATGTCAAACCACTTTGTATATCAAAGTGTTTCCAGCCTGATAAATAAGATAATATTGCATGAACTGAACCATAGACCTATTAGGTCCATGCCTGAACAAACAATGCTAGAACCAAGCCAGTTACATTATCCTGTATAGGATATGCTATTATTCATCTTCATCTAAAATTTTTATACTTAAAGAACATTGATTTTTTTAAATGATTTTTTCACATATAAAAATACGTGTTATAGAAGATGAAATGTTCTGGTGTTTTGTACAGAAAGAAAGACCCCCTCCCCTATATTAATGTTGTTACACTTCGTAATTCCGAAGGTTCGTAATTCCGAAACACGAAGAATGCCTATACCTCGATGTTCGTTGATCCGAAAACAAAATAAGGTTCGATGTTCCGAAGGTTCGTTAGTCCGAAAACGAAATAAGGTTCGTTGTTCCGAAGGTTCGTTAATCCGAAAACAGAGTAAGGTTCGTTGTTCTGAAGGTTCGTTAGTCCGAATTAAACGAAATAAGGTTCGTTAATCATTACGTTTTCGGACTAACGAACCTTCGGAATTACGAACCTCATTTCGTTTTTGGATTAACGAACCTTCGGAATTACGAACCTCGCTTTGTTTTAGGACTAACGAACCTTCGGAATACCCGAACCTTCGGAATTACGAACCTCATTTCGTTTTCGGAGTCACGAAATATCGGACTAACGAACCTTCGGAATACCCGAACCTTCGGAATAACGAAGCTTCGGAATTACGAATGTATGCGTATTAATGTAATGTTATAAAGACTTCCAAATCAATTCGGTTTTATTTAAACAATAATGCTCATCAAAAAGTCCGAAGACTAACAAAAAGCTATTTTTTAGTTTTAAGTATTCAAACTCTCCCAATCTTCTACTTCTGCGAATTCCGAATAACGATTGACTAACGACAGAATGATAGTGTTTTGATTTTGACGTGATTTTTTTGGGATAAACATGATAGTGAAGTGTCAATTATTTCTAGCCAGTAAAAATAGTCAAACATCTGAGAGGTCAATAATTTATCCTAACATGTCAACTGAATCATTAATGATGTTATGATGAATATAAACAGATGTAATAATACTATTTCTACCACGAAGCTTTGATCCATGATTATTAAGATATTGACATGAATATTTTGATGCTGTATAAAACGGTTGAACACATGCCAGCGACAGAGAAATATTGAGTGGGGAAGAAAGCAAACGATACGAGAAGAAATTGCGAATTCTTGATCTAGTAGACGGTAGACCCAATTCAATAATAATGTACACGTTTAATTTGTCAAAACAAATTTTTTAAACTAGTTAACACTTTGAGGACGCTATGACGTCTACAGTGTTCCATATAATTATTTTGTTTGTACCGTGTTTAATGAGTGTAACAGGACATGTGGACTTTAGATTATGGTTTACATTTTGACGTTTCGTAACGCGAAGCCTGCGGTTGATAATCATTACGCTTTTTGAAGCAGCCATGTTTCGGCAGTTTTCTTTAAACATGAACTTCCAAGGAATCTGCTTATTGTGAGACACGAAAGAGTTTTCAACTCAATATTTTTGTCAAAAACGATACATAACACCCCCTCTCTCACTCTCTTTCTCTCATCTTCACCAGGGATGGATCCACGATTTTACAAGGGGGGGGGGCAAAATTTGAAAAGCAAAAAATCATGGGGGTCACCAAAAAATGAATGTCATTCCGTCGACGTCAAATTTGAACAAAAAAAAGGTGAAATCTAAGAGGGAATTACATCTTTATTTAGTTTACTGTATGAACACAATGAATACAATGTGAAATCATGTACACACTGTCGAAATGCTCATGTGAAATCATGTTCACACTGTTGAAATGCTCAAATATAACAGAGGGAACCACAATAGTCAACTGTGTGAACACACTGAGACACAGTGTTCTTTCTACCAGGGAGAAACTAACGTGTTATTCAATGTTTTTCCTACCTGTCTACGAGACCTGAATCGTTATTTTATCCAAATAATGAATTTTGAGATGCCACACTGTACGATATTTAATTTTTGTAAATGGTACACAGCAAAAACTGTGGTGTTAACCGGTGTACATGGAGGACCACACCAGTTATTTTACACCGGTGTTGAATTGTTAAATTGGTGGTATTAGTTTTACACCTATAGGTGTTATAACATTTACACTCTTTGGTGTTACGTTTAATCTCTAGGTGTAATTTTAACACCTCAGGGTGTGGTCCTCTATTAACACCAATTGGTGTCAGTTTTAACACCGCAGTTTTTACAGTGTATAATATGCTTATTTATCAAATTGGTGCAATTAAATTCCGTATCTTAATCAAAAAACCGATTTGGGACGATTTCATAGTAATATTAAAGGTATTATGTCTATAGTGTGACGGGTCATAGTCTATGAATACAGCCACTGGATATCTCATTCTAATATGAGAGACTTAAAACTATTCAGTAATCTAAAGCAAATAATTATTTATCTGTTTGCAATGCATATTACTTTTTTAATATGGCCTACAAAAAATGCACTTTCCCCTTGATATCAGCATTTTATCAGTTTTCTTTCAGATAACTTTTCTACATCTTCAATTTTCATAAATGCTTTTCATAGTTTAATAGGAATCTTGCTGACATAAGAAGATTTAATGACAATCAAAGTACGTAAAATTAAAACATTGAACTGAAAATACCCAACCACCTGCGGCTAAATCTTATATTTAGCTGCTGTAATTACACGATTCCAATAAATAGCCTTTTAAAAACGCAAATCACTCAAAACGATATATCCGGATGAAAATGGAGATTAACTCTCAATTGTGCACTTGTTTTTGAAAATAGTGTCATCTTTCACAAAGAAGAAGAACATGAGAAACTGAAGAGATTGAGGTCTCTATCCTGTAACAAATTTCACTTATGAGCTGGAACTGAACACACAATCGTGGAGAAAAAAAATCGAAATGTGAAAAAGACATGGGGAAAAAGTCTGATAACTACGTCATTGCATTCTGCCACTCCGAATAGACAAGGCACTACACGATATTTCATAAAAAAAACATATATCCTATATCATGAATTGCCTATCTGATCCTAGACAAAATATACTACTGAAGTAATATTTACTCTTATTTGGTCATCATTAGGCAGGGGCCGCGGAAACCGGCAGGGGGGGGGTGGCTGCGTTAGCGTCAGCCCCCTCCCCGTTTTCAAAACCGTGTATAGAAACGTGAAAAAAATTGTATGGTACCCCCCCCTGTTATGAGTCTCTTTACCTACGTTACAGAAAAACTGCTCTTGGGTCGGAACCGATTATTCAGGTATGGAGAGGATAACATGTCCGATCTCTATCAAAATAATATTCATTTAATGTAAAATCGCCCGAAATATTACCACAACATAATTTTAAAATGAATTAATATGATCAATCCTCTCTAAGCAAATGAGCACTATTGGTATTGCAACTGAAAGTTAAAAATTGGCGTTTATCAGTGATAAATTCATAGTTGACAACGTTAAAAAAAGATATAGTGTCAACACGACAAAACCCATGCAGACAACCTCAGGTTTTCACTATTGCATTCATACTCGTTTTGATATCCACATATTTTTGCTGAAACTCCTTGTACACCAGAAAAAAGGTCGAAGAGAGAGAAAAAAGCGTCTTCACTTGGCGATGGAGATACCGTGAGGCAAAGCATATAAACAGCTTCTTGTTTTGTCTAGATCAGCTATTTTAAACTCAGTTTCTAAATTCGGGACGCTATATTAGGGATCGATTCTAAATTTAGTAGTGGAAGTGACGTTCATTTTTTTTCTCCAAGAGATGCATTTGGTGGATTCTGCAGTTTTATTTTGAGGAAAAGAATTTTGTTTACTTGATAATTTACAATGCGCACCTGTTTTCATGGGATGATTTTAAAAACGTGATGTATTTCACTGCTAAATGGTGGTTTCACATGGAAACTATTTTCTCGTTTTTTTATAAATTTGACAAGGATGTTAAATTAAACGATAAAAGTGCAAAATGACTTTGAGTAAGGATCCTTATTGTATACAAGTAACCGAGATCAAAATCTAGCTTAAAAAAAATCCTCTGTATATAATTTTTTTTTGCGAAAAGGATCAAATTAACAACCAAATAAATAAAGAATCATTAAGTGACAGCGGCATAAAAAAGCGTGAATATACCAATTTTTGTAATGATTTATTTAAAAGTTCATAGCAGTCAGAATTGTCACATTATGATTATTTCAAACAATCCATATAATGCTTGCACTGATTTGTAAAACTAAAAATAAACTGAACCACGTCAACTATGGAGATATTTTACTTTCTGCCAGGCCTATACGAGTGTTATACTATGATTTCGGAATGTAGCGTTAAGCTGGCGTGCTCAGATCTAGGTGTATATCATTATCGTGTAGTTTTGCAAGGGGACTGAGTAAGAAGATCTTAATATCACAAATGTATGTCTTATTATTTTATTATTTATTGAAACAGAAGGATTTATGAATAAAGGCGGTCGTTTCATGAAAACATCCCACATCATATTGGTGAATGTCCTGACCTCGTGTATGTAATTACTAAAGGGCTCTGTTGTGACAAGGACTTTACGTGATTATGCGATCACCTATAATTTGATATGAATTATTGCCATTCAGGTCTTTATTACATCATGCGATCTGTGTTGTATAGGGAAATATTCTTCCCAAGGGAAGATCTGGAATGGATTCCGGCCAATGGACAGCAAAAGAGGTGATTGTCAGAGACCGGCTCTCAGCCCTATACTGTTTCACAGTACAGGCAATTAGTACTAATTAAGATTCAGTAGAAAGCATGCCTTCAGAGCTAATAGCATTAAATATTTATTGCTCATCTTGATTCTTGTACAATAAATCGATATTACGAGGCCGATGGCATTAGGGATTACATGTTCTGCTATACAGGAGATTGACTGATAAGGGCTAAGTGGTTTGGCACTGTTCATATTCGACGCGTGGCGTAGCTTGCCCATTAGGAATAGAGTAGGGGCAAGCGCCTTGGTTGTCCATGTGTTCTTTGAGTTAACAGGGGAAATAGAAACAACAGTATAAAACTCCTTTTAAAATAATATAAGAATCATTATGCCAAAAAGTGAAAAAAAGAAACGTTTCTGTCAATGAAATAAAAAGGATTTTCAGCGTCAATGGAGGACATGTCAGAGCTCAGGGTTACTGACTGCCTCTGAATATGATTCAGAAAGTGTGTGGGATAACGGTGTGGGGGGGTATTCTCACTTTAGGACATTACCATGGTGCCGCATTAAACTTGGGAATACAAATAAATTGCTATATTACGGAGTCGGCAGTCATTTCTAGAGATTTATCCCGAGAGAGTGCACACTATCTCCGTCGATATTCAGATATGGGGGGGGGGGGGGGTGTCAGTGGCGGACCGTGACCAGGAGGAGACAAAGCATTGGAGGGGCACAGCATTGTTCACAAACAATACAGTGCCCCTCCAATGTTTTCTCTCCTCCGGGACACGGTCCGTCCCGGGGGGGTCATATAATCTGCTGGAAGCACCTATAAAACATTATTCTATTATCTTTTATAGATTTGTTTGGCACAAAAATTAGATTACGTTATGATTACATGCAAGAATGTATAGCTATTACAACTTAAAAAGTGATTGAGTATCAAAATTAACTCTCCACGTACTTCACTCGTTGTTAAAGGACAAGTCCACCCCAACAAAAACTTGATATGAATAAAAAGAGAAAAATTCAACAAGCATAACACTGAAAATTTCATCAAAATCGGATGTAAAATAAGAAAGTTATGACATTTCAAAATTTCGCTTCATTTCACAAAAACAGTTATATGAACGAGCCAGCTACATCCAAATGAGAGAGTCGATGATGTCATTCACTCACTATTTCTTTTGTTTTTTATTGTTTGAAATATGAAATATTTTTATTTTCTCGTCATTGTCATGTGAAATGAAGTTTCATTCCTCCCTGAACACGTGGAATTCCATTATTTTAACATTTTGTGCTTCAGGCAAGGAGGTCCTAATCGTCAAATTCGTAAAAATTGAAATATTGTATAATTCAAACAATAAAAAACAAATGAAATAGTGAGTGAGTGACATCATCAACTCTCTCATTTGGATGTAACTGGCTCGTTCATATAACTATTTTGTTAAAAATAAGCGAAACTTTGAAATGTCATAACTTTCTTATTTTACATCCGATTTTGATGAAATCTTCAGCATTGTGCTTGTCTGATTTTTCTCTATTGATTCAAATCAACATTTTTCTGAGGTGGACTTGACCTTTAATAAAGTCATTAACCTGTTACTGTTATACAAATTACGATGGGGAATGCCCGGAAATGAAACTAACATAAAAAATTCTAGAACACTACCACAGTAAATATGAAGTCAGTCATAGAATGGGAAGAAGACGACTACATCCATTAATATGAACACGTCTATTGGGGATTGAGATGATACTAATTTACTCGTTACGATTATGCAATAGGCTCCTTGATTAATGAAACTGTCAATATTCACCGAGGATGAACTCGCGTGCAAGCTGTTTGATGCTCAACTGTATGTCGATGGAAAGGAGACAGAGCTAAAAATACATTAGGTCTAATTCAGGCAACAACATTTCGTTCATATCTCATATTCCATAATTATCTAATGGTTCATAATGATTACTGGAAGAACCCCTTTTTTCACAGAAACATGTACAATATGGTATATGGTAATTGTCAATTGCACAGGATTTTTTTATAAACAAACAAGAAAATATTTACAATATATCTGAAAATATCTACAAATCATTGTCGTGACATTTTCATAACTATATATATACACAAATCATAGTTTATACAAATAGATAAATGTTTGGCAATTAGTTATTTATTATTGATGAATTAAGTAATCTAGTAATCATTCAGAAGAAATACTTTAAGTATTTTCTAATGTGTTTTGGGGTTATATTGTTCTATAATACTCGTAAAAGAACGCCATAGTTTGGATCCATGAAACAAACTTCTTTTGATAAACAAATAATGATGTCCTATTTGTTTAGTAATAAATGAAAAGAGTTTGCCTGGCGAGTGAACTGAGTATGAATCGGACTGTAAAAAAAAACATATCTACGAGAGTCAAAAACCAGTTATTTAGCGTTAAGCTTGTACATACTGTACGATGTTCTTATTGACAGGTACCTTAATTTTCAAGAAACGATTACTTGTATATGCATGCCCGGAAATCTGCATTATTGATTATACAAATGGCACTATTTGCAATATAAAGAGTCTATTGATTTGCAGACACACAGCACTACCCCAGGGGATAAGTCCGGGATTCAAGTAAAGAAGAATTAATGTAGAATGGAAGGATAGTATGAGAATGATCGGTTTCCAAAATACCTCTTATTCTTCTATGATTAGCACCCAAAATCGAGTTGGTCGGACCCTCTGGATGACAATACAATAAACAGTAAAGCTTTAACTTTATTTAAACAGAATGTAACTAGTTTTATCCAGATTAAGTGGCAGTTTGTTTTGGTTTTATCATATTTGCAACGTTTTTAAGTTCTTGATTTAAAATCTGTGTCAATTGATTTGGATAACGATGAGAAATATATATCGATTTGAATCATCAGCAAAAGTATAAATTAACCAAGGTGACTTTTCAATGTCAAATAATAAACAATAGCGGGCCAAGATTACACAATTTTATTAAAGGAAAATAAAAAACAAGAAAATATCTACATACCTCACGTGTTGTTTAGTAATTCCATATTCAATCATAATGTAACGAAACAATATCGAATTATGGTTGGCTGATATAGTGATATATTAAAATACTGATATCATTTGGTTGTACTGTTGGCATGACTGCATTATGAACTCAAACTGCGCATGATCTGAGATTGAACGCGCATGTTTTTTTAATAGCGCAAAAAATTATTGTGACGTCATGCGAATATGGTAAGAAAGTACATTAGTTTAATTCGTGATTTATCGAAACATTTCTTTTACTTTGGATTTACAATACCATTTATATATATTTTTTTTCAGTTAAAAAAACACACACACATTGAGATGTGCTAAATGCATAATTGGACATCATAATTATCTATTGTTTTTTTTCCATTATATAACAAACAAACTGCATCTTGACCATCCATTTTGCTCGTTTGCCAACCACAAGAGCGAAAGGGATCATACCATGTTCTAGTCCGCTGAAGACCCTTCAGATCAAAAAGAATCAATCTGCGATAACATGAGAAGAAACATTAAACTGCTGTACTTGAAATTGGAAGAATAATGAAACAAATGACCATGTTGTTCACAAATAAAGTTTTATTAAATAAATATATGAATAAATAGAAATGCATTAAACAAATCGCAAATAATGATGTAAAAAAAAAATAGTTGCTTGGCATTTTATTGTAAATAAAAAAAGAAGAGTGGAAAACAGAAATGTTCATGAAAATATATCAAACTTTCAATATTCATGCCTGACTAGTACGTGATCTAAAAAGCTCATTTGTTTAAACAAAAAATAAAAGAAACACTGTATTTCAAGTGCATGAAGGACTATTAATTCAACCCTTTTACAATGAAAAGGACGAAGGAGGACATGTTATCCTTTTTAAAGTTTGGCATCTGCATTTCTTCATCTTGGAAGTACTGAATACTGAATACATGTTTGTGTGCCGTTATCATAGTCAGGGAACTGTATACGTGCACCTCCCAGCATCCTGAGTTGCAAAGAGCAAAATGAAATTGGAAAATGATATTCTTCAACCTGGGAGGGCCTCTAAAGTCAATGCTTCTACTTGCTAAGAAAAATCCCTTATGCATGTAGATGAAGGGAAAGAGAACGGGGAGAACTAATTTACATTCATAACCAGTCGTGCTTGAGAATCCCGTAGATCCAGCATCAACTTCACTATGCAGCCACGAAAAGCTATACGTGGGGCCCTGGTTAGTTCGTACGGGTAGCAGTCCAAAAAGCGTTATGAGTATTTCATATCATTAGGTGTACATGTATCATCATGACGAGAATAAACAATTTGAATTTGAACACATTATAGAAGAAGAGTTGGTATAAGAGAGATTGTATCCCATAATGTATTGCAACTTCTACCCCCCCTTTCTCTAATTTTCCTCAAAATCATCATCCTCCAGTTCCTCCCCTCCTCTACTACAAGGCCTATACTACTCAAAAATTGCTATAAACAATAGTTCAGAAGCAATTTTGATTCCCCCCAAAAAACTGTACAATGAACATGCATGAAGAAGTAGCAAGATTGTAAATACAAGATGAAATTGAAGACTAACCCTATTATCATTCCTTACTTCATTCCCATTTTCACTTAATTCTTATTATCTGTTCCTACCCCCTCCTCTGTCTTCCCCCACATCCTATCTATCAATTTATCTATCTATTTATTTATTTTTATATCCATCCATCCATCTATCTATCCAATCATTAATCAATTTATGTATCCCTCTATTTATCTACTCTTCTATATATCTACCTGTACGTGATGTTATCGATTGCTCTCACTTAAAAAAAATATTTAATCGTTATTTGAAACATTATTCAGCCCATAGATTGTGTTATACTCTACCGACCTATTCCCACCGCCCTGGTAACCCGAACTTACTTAAAAGAAAAACGAGACATAATATAACTGATCATTGAAACTCGAATAATGATGATGATGATGATGATAACTATATATACATAAAACTTAAATTATAATGTAGCTCACATCAAATCGTTGCTTCTCTGTACTTCGTAACTTACATGTATGGAACTGACTTGACATGTTAACATCTACCGTAGATAATCACTTTAATTTAATCAACAATATCACTTTCACTGTAAGACAACATTATTGTGTCTTGTGTAATATTCATATATTATCGTCAAAGGGGAGAGTTTTGATACTGGTATTTAAACAATCAATCAAATAATAAATGGATTAATCGTCATTACATTCGATAGTTTGTTTTGAAGAATATGCGTATTTGTCATTCAAATGGCGTAAATAAGTCATTTCAGTCATACAGCAGAAAGCTTTCTCTGTCAAACAATAAAGTTCATTAATCACGAGATTGCGCTTTAATCCTCGATCAAGTTTTGTTCGGATCGCGGAGCGAATTATGATTATGACCAGCACAAATAATCTTGCCTTAATGAGATTTCTGCGAGCTGTCGGGTGCTCGGCGGGAATGAAAATTTATGGCGCGCAAATTACAGCAGTTTGTTGATGCTCCAGGCTCTTTGTAGGTTAAAATTGCAAAGTGAAGATATTGGCATAATATGAATCGTCATTACTGGTCATTATCTCTTCGTCCCATCAGCCCCTGGTCATATATCTTGTTTTCTACTATCACGTGGTTTCGTAAGTGGCATTCAACTGCCCTTATACTCAATATAATTGCGCGAGGGCCGTTTAACCTTTTTTTCAAATGGTGGCATATCTTTATAGCGTAGAGTTGTGGTCAGGTAGATTTGCATTTTATCAATATTTCAGCCAGTCGAGAATTATGAATCCAAAATATATAAATAAATACGAAACTCTTCTTCCTACTTTTCATGCATATAGACCGAAAGTTTATCATAAATAAACTTTAATTGGGAGTTTTCAGAATATCATGTAACTGCTCAGAATTCACATTATGTTCAATGCCGCTTTTGGCACGCCTTGTCTACTCATGTCATCACATGCACGCTTTATGATCTGCCTCATGATTTTCATTTTAACCAATAAAAGGGTAACATTATTCAGTATGTGGAATATAGTCAGACAGTAAGAGGGAGTGAGATATGGAGACAGAAACACTCACAAAAAGAGATAGATCGAGAGATGGAGGGGTGCTGATAAATGAGAAACTTAATAGTTTAACATTATTCCGATTGTAATAAATACTCACTTAGACTATCACATAATTCGAATCAAACTTCAAGAAGCTCGTCATACCTCTTACCCAATCTTCATACTGTGGATATAATGAGCTTTTGACGCGGTTAACCCGTGCGAATTGGATATCACTTTTAACTCTGTGCTTCTCATATATACCTTCATAAGTGAAGATATCTCTGCGCTTGGGTGAATTGTGTCCAACGAAAAAAAAATCATTATTTATATGTGGAAAGTATAAAAGCACAAAAGGGCTTGAAATCCACTATTTTTCTCTTTCCATTTCGCACGTATATCTAATATGATCTATATCACTCTAAAATGATCATTGGTTCATCAATAGATCCTTGACCAATCTCTTTCTATCCTACTTATTTCTGCCATTATATCTCACCTATTCCAACGCCTATCTATTCCTATAGCCCTTTCCGTTACCTTGTCTTGTATTTTATTTATTTATTTTTTTTTTTTTTGGGGGGGTAACATGCTTTGATTCTGTTCCATCATAGTGTTGTTCTGCTCCCATTCTTTCCTTATTGAAGTTTCCTTGTCCAAATATTTTAACACTTTGCTTGCCTACACACATATCCAATGGTGATTTCATGGCACTTGAATCATTACCTGTTTTATTTTCATTTTCTTACCAAAAGTTTTTCCTCATCGCCGAATCACACAATAAAATCTTATATGAACTTTAGGGGTTGCCATTGACGAATATTTCACAAATATAAGGCACTAACCTACTTTTTCATATGAGGTACATATTTCAACTATTTTTTTATGCATGTAATTTGTACAGATTATATATTTCAATATTACAGACATATTTTTAGAATGTCATTTGGTCATAAATCATTTCAGCTCTCGAAAAATGTCCCTTTTCTCTATGTGCAGGCATTTCTACGAGAATTATTATTTCCCAATGAAGTAAAGCAAATATAAGATGAACAAGTGCGTCCAGGTCAAACATGCCCACTAAGTTTATACCATATTTTTTGTTGACTTTCACAGTTTCTTCTACTGTCATATCAATCTTATTGGTTTTCTGATCTCCACATTTGAACATACCATCCAATATTTACCACCGTAAGGAATTATTCTTCCTTCCTTAAATGCCAATTGTGTCTTTGCTCCGTCTTTATGCTACATTAAATTTATATATACCTTGGAAAGATCTTATAAACCGAGTAATTGCCTCTTCATCTGGTGAAGTCGAAATTCTAATTTGCAATCATTGGAGTCATTAGGTTCCACTTAAATGGTAAAGCAGTCTGCCAACATCTATTAAAGTCAAGGTTGGTGCACTTTTCAATTCTATAAAAAGTACGTCATTTTGTAAGAATATTATCACTTTCCTGCAATGCAATATTCTTTAATGTAATATCAGTCTATGTGTTTTGTTATAGCAATCCGGACTAAACAGTTATAGGGAATTTGAAAAAAAAAATATGCTGGGATTTTGTTTATTCACGGGTTTTCCTTTATTTTATTGGGGCTTAAATTTCGGAACAAACTTTATCAGTACGTAGTTCATCGATATAATGCCCAGAATATTTATTTTCTACGTGGTTAATGACTACGGTGCTTTATAGAGTGTATCTTACAGGTTTTTTTTGAAGATCAGGCTAAGTGGAAAATATTTTGTTATAGATAAACTACACTCGACACTGGTGGACCGTCTCCTAGTAAGAAGTATATGTACAAAATTCTTAGAATTACCAAACGACAGATAATTTTTATACCCTTTTAAAATAAGTTTGACGAAAATATTATCATGAGTATGAGTTTAAACCAAATCTTGAAGTTGACATTGAAGAACATCATTTGGTCTATGACATGTAAGACCTGGAAGTCGAAGTAAATTGGACGGCGGGTGATAAAATACGAACTGTATCTTACACTACAAGGTAAAAATTGATGTAACGAGAGAAGTGATAAAATGTGCTAATAAGATTAACATATAAAAAAACAACCGAACGGAGCAGTGGAATAATTCCTATCAATTGGGAAAAATTCAGTACTTATACCCGGAACATACAGGTAAAGGACGTTTAACCCTATGCATACCGATGCTTGGGCATTGATTTATTTATCGGCGGTACAAAGGTACTTTGCACTTTGCTGCTGCTGCGTTTTCACATTAGGGACTCATTCGTGCCACGTTGGAGATCAGAAAACAGTACATTAGTGCACTAAGAAGGGTTAATATCGGTGGCACTTAGATAGCGTATTAAAAGCCGACCTTGATAAAGAGGTGATCAGGAGAAAGCGAAAGAGGATTTTATAAATCTTTCAATACCACCTAAAAAGATATACAGAAATAGACACTACTACATATTGGCAGTGTTTTAATTGCATCATCCCTGTATACCTCTCCTCATTCAAGCTACTGTTACTCTCAGTTTTATCTCCCATTCTTGTGGTCGTGTTACCTTCTAAGTTGCTGGAAGCTTGTAAGAAATCGCATGTAGAAACATTGTCAAAATAACATGCACCTTCTATGGCGAAGTCCAAGGACGGGAGTTGGAAATGGGAGTTGTGAAAATCATTTTGCTCGTGTTCGTAAATTTTCATCTCGTCTTTACTTACGGAATTTTCTCAAAGTGCAAGTAATTCAGAAAGATCGTAGTAACTAAAAAACAAAATCGAGATTTACCTTTTAAACTCTATTATATTAAGCGTTTCCTATGTTATTAAATTCGTTGATTTCAACAATGGGATAGATATCAGACAGGCTTAGCCCTAAAACTTTCATCAAAATCTAATGTGTAAAAATGTATGCCATTTTCAAGTTTCCCATTCTTTCCGAAAACTGCTATATGAACATATCGGTGAGTGTTTTATTGAGAGAGCCGATGATGTTGAATACTCACTGATAAAGGGGAAGTTCACTCTGATGCAAAGTTTATTGTAAAACTAGCAAAAAAAGTTGAAAATAGTGGTGAATGTTTGAGGAAAATCCATTAAATATTAAGAAAGTTATTAGAATTTGAAATTTTGTATTTATGACGTCATAAAAGAGCAGATGACCCATATGTTATAAAAACATGAAATGCAAGAATTTTTAAATGGTTCTTGATGATTTATTTTTGTTTTCGTTTAAAGAACGAGTGTGAAATGATTTATCTATTGATATACTGAAGGTACAGTAAAAGCCATTTTCAAATGATCAAATCAAATGACAATTCATTGTTTTTTTTTCATTAGATATGAAGGAAAGCTGCTCTCATATGACGTCACAAATCAAATGATTACAATTCTAATAGCTAAAAAAAATTGATGGATTTTCCTCAAACCTTTCGCAATATATAACTTTTGTTGGGGTGAACTTCCCCTTTAATTTTATAAATGTATCTCATGAAATTTTTATTAAACATGTTTTGTTGACAGATGATCTCATCCAGGTGCATGTAATAACAATGACAGTCGTTTTATATTTGATATTTTATATGAAGAATTAAACCACATTTGACATTCTCAGAGGGAAATATTTTGACATTTTTTCCATCAAATAAAGAATAGAAGAAAGAGTGCGTGTGAGGCATCATCGGTTGCCTCGTGAGCTTACCACACATGGACCCGTATTCTGAAGTCAGGTTCAGCTTAGACCATGGTCTAACTCTGTGCTAAAATTAATTATGGGAAGCCAAAAGTGTCAAAATTTGTATTAAGTTGTATGTTTCTGATGTTTGCTGTGCTCTTTCCTGATTTATATATTTCCTAGAAAATTATGAATAATTTGAGAGCCAAATGAGCTGAAATATGATATCTCTACTGTCAGTGATTTATGTAACAATATTATTGGCTATCCACATGAGTTTAAGTTAAACCCGACTTCAGAATACGGGCCATGGTGTACATATCATTCTTAGGTGAGAAAAAAAGAAATTATCATAACTTTCATTATTTTACATCTTTAGAGGGCCTATTGATTTTCATTCTTTTTCTATTTCTATTATTATCATTTGGGGTGTTTTTGGAAATGAAATAAGTTATTGAAGTCTTCCAATCTTGAAACAAGCAATTGGTTTTATTATCATTAGAGTGCCGTAATATTGGCTCCATATAAACGCTGAACCAAGACCTTGATACACCCCCTCTCCACTCGACACCCGTGAAACTGACACTTCAACCTAGGAGTTAGCATCTTGCATGCAGAACCTTTCCTGTGATCGGTCGTCATGGCCTTGTTGTGCCTTTTGACAGGGGAATGATTCAGATAGATATTAGCGAGAATATCATCCAAGTGGGCCCCCAGAGTGTGGTAGTACCAGGGGTAAGGTAAAGCAAAAGGCAGGGGAATCTACATCGTTTCTAAAGATCAGTATAATGCCTTATTGAAGCGGCATGAATGATTGGATGAAGCATTAGCTATCCATTAGAGCGAGAGAGAATGACGTCGACTCGACAAGTATGGATACAAGGCGACAATGATATGATGGAATCCCATGGAGATCCGCGTGTGAAAGTTGTCAACAACATGGAATACAACGGCTAATAATATACGTGGGGAATAAAACAAAACACATCAAGATGGGAATGGACATGATATGATCCTGCGACATTTGCTCATTTCAGCGGGCATAGGGTTAGAGTTAGGATGTAATCGAGTATTATGATTCTTTGTTTAGGGTTTATTTAGTTTTGGGGTTAGGTCTTAAGTTTCGCTTAATAATGCATATTTTCCATCGGAGAGACTGCCGCCATAGCAAATGTCATGAAACCGCCTTTTACCCCCTAAGATATTTTGTTGTTTAGAACAAATTCAAATTTAAAAATAATTCTTACTTTAATGAAAAGTACATTAGAGTTAATTTACATCAAATATGCCGTCTATAAGCAACGTAAAATAACAAACAATGAAAAAAGGAGTATCTTGTAATTCATCTTTGTTATCATCACTGACTCTTCTATTTTTAATCTTCCTCTTTTCAATTTGCCATATTAATACACATTGTTGCGCATATTTGGCTTTCTGACCATTCCTGGAATCTTCTGAGGAAAGTCATGAATTTAACATGTAAAATATAAAACAAGATAATACCTTGTACGATTTCTTTGGGATTGTAAACGATTTTCATTGCTAAATTAAATTGTCTTTGTATAAGAAAAAAGGAAATTTAAACAACTTTTGGGGGCTCTTTTTTGCTGCGTGGACGAATATAGCGGCAGATTCTGGATAAATGAAGACCGGTTACACGACATTGGACAGTGTGTTCAGATTGGGCACAGTTTACGTGGGGTCGACAATAGATTAGTTGATTGAAAGGGAGAAAATAGTCCTGATCGTAGTCGAATAGTATCTCCTTGATCTCTCGTATTCCAATGATAATTATGTTGATCGCCAATATCGGCATCCTCCATTCGCTAAGTGCCCAAGTCGCTTAAGATACACCATTAGGTATACCAGGGGCCCGTTTTACAAAGAATTGCAATTGATCCATTAAATCACAACTATGGACGGCCAGCAACATCAACATCAATTTGCATGTTTGTTCAAAATATTTTCTAGCTATGAGGTATATTCCTGCATTCATTGTTTTCTTGAAAGTTCACTGCGCTTCTCTTTGCGTACAAAGAACATTGTGCAATTTTTCTTTGTAGAAAAAAATTATTACACTGATGGATTTCCATAGAGTTACGATTGATCGGATCAATGATAACTCTTTGTAAGACGGGGCCCAGGACTACTTTGCGTACTGGAGCGGAAGAAGCCATAATGATCCACGTCTCAGCTTCCGGGCTCAAGTAAAGATGATAATCGTTCATAATTTAATGTGACCTTTTCTTGATTTTGTCAAGGCAATCGATATGTAAGTAACATCAACCATCTTGTGACTCATAAACTTAGGCATTAAATATGAAAAGATCGATTAGAAGGTACGAGGATGTGAC